>NC_041233.1:119830377-119934965 GCF_002837175.3 Physeter macrocephalus | reverse complement strand
GGGGGGCAGGAAGAGGCGCTCCTCCCAGCAGGCCCGCCCCCCCCCCCCCCCCCCCCCCGCCAGGGGCTGCCGTGCACAAAAGGGAGCTTTCCTGCCTGGGACTTGGAGGGGGAGCTGTGAGCAGCAAGTCAGCCCGCGGGCCTTCACAGGGCGGGGCTGCACATGCGGGGCTCCGTGCTGCAGCTGACGGGGGCTCCACCGAAGGGCTCCGAGCCCCGGTGTGCCCCTTGGTGCCCAGAGCAGGCTCGCAGGCAGCGGCTCGCTCCGTAGCCAGCTCTGGCAGTCACGGGCTGGAGGCCCGCGTGGTCCCTCTCGGCCCCCCGCCGCTGGCTGGACGCCACTGCCTGGGGTCTGCGCCGGCAGGCTGCCCAAAGGCACGCCCTTCGGAGCCCCCCGACTCCCCGCTGCCCGCAGCCGTCCCTGCAGACGCGTTACCCCCCTCTCGCCCCAGAATCGGAGAGAAAACAGCGCCTCTAGCGGAAACAGTCTCCCGCGGCACCCCCTCGGCTTCCATCGGACTTTGATCAGGGTGGCTGCGAGCCTGACACTGAAATAGCGGTGACTGTTTGTTTGTTGGTAAAGCACCCAACAGTTAGCCAGCCGCGATGGCAGGCACTCCGGAGTCGCCACGTGCGGGACGGGGAAGAAAGGTCCAGAGGACTGACGCAAAGGGGGCCACGGGGAACTGGGCTCTGAGGTCTTTGGGTCCCGCCCTGACCCTTACTGGCCCCGGGAGGGCTGTGGTCAGGCGCACGGGCCGGGAGCCGCCCCGGACGCTGTCCCCCATTTCTGCCCTTGACCCCCTCTTTAGCGATACTTTCTGGGGGGGGGGTCTAATTAATAAGCTCTTTAAAAACAGAAATTCTCTCTCCTCACCCCCAGAGTATTAGATGTATCTTACCCTGGGCGATTTTACTCAGACTCTTTTGCACTTTGAAGCTGTTTGTTTATACATTTATTTATTTATGTACTTCTTTACATGTTATTAATTTATTGCTCGCTCATTTGAATGCTCAGTGAGTAGCTAACAAATAACATTTATCGAGCAATTGTAATTTACCTATCTATCTTTAATAGGTTTTACTTGCTTGTTTAGTAAAAGTTTAAAGTGCTTTTATATGTTGAAGCCGCCATCACAAAACACTTTCACTCCTCTGGAGAATCGGGGTGAACGAAGCCAAAAGTTACAGGAAGCTCTGGGGGTAGTAGGGGAACCTCTCAAAGGCGTTTCCCCCCCCCCTTCCCCCGCTGATGGACCTTGGATTATTTTTCCTACGTGTTCAAAGGGTCAATGTCCTGTCTTTGGCTTTAAATGGCCTTAAATATCATACCAACTTTTTAAAAGGAGGGAAAAAGTAATTTAAAATATCTTCAGCTGTGAAAGTTAACTACCAATAAACAAACAGGGTCTAACTTTGCAGCGATGCCTCCGAGTCACTATTATTTCCACTTCGTGTAGTAAAGTAATTTAAAATATCTTCAGCTGTGAAAGTTAACTACCAATAAACAAACAGGGTCTAACTTTGCAGCGATGCCTCCGAGTCACTATTTCCACTTCGTGTAATAAGCACCGTGCACACGCCCACGTAAGACGCTGATACCGCCATTGGACTCACAGATGGAGGAGACGGTGCCGAGCTCCAAAGAGTGAAATTGACTGTTGACGCAGATAAAGCTTGAAAGGAGGAAAGTGAGCATTTAATTAGGGGGGTTTGCTTGCATCTGTTCTCTGGCATTTGGTTTTAGTTTTTTTTATTTTACCATCTAACTCTGATGCTCTACTCCCACCCAAGTAAAGTATAGAGTCACCAAGGTCCCCGGCCTTCCCCGTACTCCTGATTTCGGGAGGAGGACGCGGTCTGGGCACCCACCCGTGCTGCTGAACTACCTGATGGCATCTACTCTTCCCTAATTTACGTCAACCTTCTCTAGAGATCACTCAGCCTGAGCACCTCGGTAAATCCCTCTCCCTTCTGCACTGCTTTGACCAGAACTGACATCATTTCGGTATGGACCGACAGCAAGGCAGCTGTCCAGTTCTGTTTCAGACCTTCTGATATTTTTTATTGTGACCTTCATAAGGCTCTCCTGCTGGGTGCCAGCCACCTGCAAGAGAGTCAGTTCTGTGGGGGACATCTATAAACGGCAGTGATCCTGCGCTAAAAGGAAACACAGAAGACATAAAGCTTTCTCTAAATGAGAAGAACATTTAGCAGGGGACAAGGACGGTGCAGAGCGTTGTTAGGAGATCTAAGAGTTACCAAAAGCGGGTTTTTTTTAAGACATAGGAACGGTGCTTCAGCCCTAAAGGCTAAATTTCATAAATTTCAAATTCCATTCGAGAAAGCACTCATTTCTTCAAATTTTCCATCCCACAGAACAAGTCAGACCCCACCTGAGGAACCGTCGCAGTTAATTCGAGCGTATTCCACTCGCTGAACAACTTTACTGCCCAGTCTTGACCTCTATCAAATAGAGAAGGTTGTCGAAAGCTAGTATTTCTTCTTTAGATCACAAAGGTTACCTTTCAGTTTACCCCCTCACACAAGAGGATGTGAAAATGCTGTGTTCCACGCACGATTTCTTTTCTCCTCTGGTTTTTTCGGTCGACAGCTTAATTAATTAGTTTACCTCTGACGCAAATGTAACATTCTTCCACAAGAGGCAATTCCTAACCAAAGAAGGGCAGGCGGCAGGAGGAGGTCAGATTCCCTGTGCATGCTGTTCTATTTTGTTATCATTTCTCCCTTCCTAACTTCTTTTTTAATCCTGGCCAAAGAAAGTGAAATAGTCCCAATCATTGCTCTTGATGTCACAGGGCTTTCGGATTCACTGCAAAGAGTAGATTAGCAGCAGTAACGAGAGTGCAAAGAGAGTCTGACCTTCCTGGCATCAACGGGACAGACCACACGGAAACAGACCAAACCGCACGCAACGTGGCAAAAGCGGGGCAAAATAAGGGATTCGGCCATACTGGGTATTTTTAGCCTTCTCGCACGTGACAATTAGCAGTTTAAAATAATCCACAGTGTCCCCCTCCATCCCTGGGTGAACATATCAGCACTTTTCCAAAAGTGGACACATACAGATTAAGCCTCCTGCCCAAACAATTAGTCAAGTCATCGACAGCGAAGTAAACAACGAAAAAGTTAAAGAACTCATTCCTTTCCCCAGCACCCTCCCCAGTCAACCTTAAAATACTGCTTGTAAGGCATAATACCCACTTCAGTCACGTCAGCTGCTGATCATTAATTGCTTCAGAAAAAGACAATATTTTATCCATCCTCTTTGGAGTTCGAGTGTGAATGGAGAAGCAAAAGAGAGTGAAACTGAGTGAAACATGAAAAGCTTGATTTGTTAGGACCCCTGCTGTCTGAAAAGAGATCAAAGCTCAGAGGGAGGCTGTAAAACAGCCGAATGCCCAGCACTGAAACATGGCCCGTGGCAGCTGCTCTGGGCTCGGGCTCACAACCCAGGTGTGCCTCCGACTCCACTCCGCCAGCTGAATCCTGGGAGCCGGCTACCTCTCTGTGCCTTCATTATTTCAGCGGCAGTCACGGAGGAGATGCCGGCTCCATCCATCACAATGCACAAATTCGCAGTGCGCCGATCCAGCCCCGGCCTAATTAAAGCTTTTCCTTTCATTTGTGGAGATAATTAGACTTTCATCTCACCAGGAAGCTTCAGAAAGATCTATTTCTTTCTTCAATAAAAGCTACATCAAACAAAAGCAGATTTTAATCGCCTTTTCTTTGGGGCATGAGTCAATAATGAAAGATGTCAGGGGTAACAAAAAATTGTGTGCAGAAAAAAAAGGGAGGCGAAAAAACGCGTAAGCAATGTTCTTTAATTAACATCATGTTTGCAAACACCATTAATTTCTCTCATTAAAATGATTTTTATCTGCAACTGATTGTTGATAAAACAATCGATTTGAGCATCTCATCTGTTTCACGGCTATGCAAGAACCCCATCTGCTGTGCTGTAAAGCAGTAATCACGCAGGCTGTAAAGCAACATGTGTGAACAATAAAAAATGCATGCGTGTGTGTCCGGGATTTGTGAGGTTGACTGCAGGGCAAGGACCACCTTTCCCAGGACATGTATAAAAAATGACTTGGTGTCAGGCTAAAGGACAAAACGTCACAAAGATCAGAAGTGCATAAATAGAAACACAAATTAACATGTGCAGGCAGAAAAGATTCCATCTGTGTTTAGGAATCATTTTGTAAACAGATTCTGAAAAGGAAGGCAGGGAATTTAGATGCATTTAATAGTGCGCCGTTGGCTGGCGCGATGTAATTGTAGGTGACACACGTGCGGCTTCTTTACTCCTGAAGACTCCCTTAGTTTTGCAAAAGGAAAATTCTCGCCCCGGCCACTTTTTGAGAAGTGTTGACTTGAGCTTTTTCTCTCCCCAAACTTGAGACATGTGAAAAGAAAGACTTCTGAGGGGTGTAGATGAATCAGTGTGTGGAATCAGGGTTGGAGGAGTGGAGAGCGAGTGCACTCTGGAAAAGTGTGAGGCTGGACCAGAAGCCACCGGATCAGGAATGGGTACCAAAGTGCCTTTGCACACAGAGATGAAGGATGTGCAGAGATTCACCTAGAAGAACAGCCTTTTAGGAGGGAACTTCAAGGTGATCTGGTCCAAGCTCTCAGCCCCTCTACACCGATCCCATCAAATGGCTCCTGTTGCTACTTCAGAAATTCCTGTGACAGAGACCAGGACTGTGGCATGTGGGCGCACACACTATTTGTAATTGTCGTAAGAATTAGAAACTTCATTCCTTTACTGGATTAGAGACTGCCTCTCTGTACATTCTAACTCTTTGGTGATAATTCTGTCTTGCAGAGCCCCAGTTTGAGATAAGAGCCTTTCCTCCTGACTGGTGCTTCCATCCCTGAAAGCCTATTTATTTATGTTGCCTTCACCCCTTGACTTCTCCATGCTAAACTCCTACTTCCCACAGGCATTCTTCAGATAATACTTTTTTCCCAGTTTTTTCAAGATCCCAGTCTATTCCTTTGATATATCCCAGGGTGTCGATTTCCCAATTGAGACGCAGAAACTGAGAGACAGAAATGACCATCATACTTCACATGTGGGCGGAGCAGTGCTTCCCCACGCAAGTCAAGTAAAGATGTCTGTCAGTGATTTAAAATGGACTTTTCTAGGAAATAAGAATGGTTTTGTGATAAATCAAAACAGTGTTTTGCACCCAGAAGTCCCTAAATGTTTATGGCATGTTCAGAGCTCAAAGTTCTCAGGAGAAATATTACCCTCCAATGATCCTGCCAGTAATTTAAAACTATTGCCGTTAGGTCATTATTTAATAACAGGTTTGTCTTTAAGACGCTGAAGTTTCTGATGATGATAAAATCTTGTCTTCCTCTTATCAACCCAAGTCATTAGAAAGTAAAAATCTTTATCACCTCGTCAAGAATTCTGTTCTCAAGATTGGAAATAATTGTTTGACCTATTAAATAAGCGCTTGACGACCAATAAAAGAATGTGATTTTAGTATCTTATAAATCCAGACAGAAGTGAGGTTCTTCTTTTGCTAGGTTTAGGATGTAAGAGTGTAATTTTGGCTGATAATATCCGATTGTTTTTTTTCAGCAAAATATAGAAATGTACTAAAATCAACTTGGGAAAGTTGGTAGAGCTTCCTAAGTAAATGCCCGTCTTTGCAAAATCCTTTGTCATTTTGGATTATTAAACTTAGGAAGTTCAAGCCTCTGGGTCCCTCAATTTTCTGACTAAAAAGAAAAACAGACACCTTTCTCATATAATCTATCCTATTAGAAGTCACAGAAGGCTCACTAGAAATAAATGCAAAGGTCATTATTGTTAGTATTCATGCCCAGATAATGATGATGTGGCATATCTCTGCAAAATTTTCGTTAAGTTTTTTCAAGGTTTAACAGTGAAAAATAAATAAGAAACAGCTTTTTTGAAAGAAGAGGAAGAAGAGGAAGGAAGGAAGGAAGGAAGGAAGGAAGGAAAGAGAAGAAGAAAGAAAGAAAAGAGAGAGAGGAAGGAAGGAAGGAAAAATGGGTATCAACAGTTCGAATAAAAATTAAACAACTCAATCCTTGTGCATCGCAGGAGCTCCAAATGGTACTATTTATTTGCTGTTGGGTGCCAAAGTTACGACTAAAATGAAAGTTCTCCTCAATTATCTATTCAGGATGCACTGCCACACCTGCTGCCTGCTAATGCTACCAGCATTTTAACGCGTTCTTCCTGTTCGAAGAGCAAACAGTGCCGTTTCCAATGAGAGCGCTGTCCATCAGCGCACAGACGAGGAGCGCTGGAAAGCGGGGCCCGTGTTCCCCAGAGGCTGGGCTCCTGACCGCACACCTGATAGCGAGCGGAGCAAATTGGTGTCTCGAGGTCATTTCAGAAAATCAGATTACACGCGTGGCGACACAAGGCACCACTGCTATGCCATCTGCCTGGCCCACACCTGGCACGTTTAACCCCGCACGCTTTCTCCAGAGCTGCATCAGTGTGTTATCTTGAGCTAGCGTTTCAGGTTCTGTCAGACAAAGATCAATTACACGTCACCGCTCGGGCCGGCAAGGCTAAATAAACAAATTTACAGCGTTATGAGGGATTAACAGGATTTAGCAAACTCTACAACTGTTTGTGACTTCTAGACTTGGGGGATTATCTGATGTCGTAACTCTAGGAGCTGGTGGTCCAAAATACACACAGCGCCATAAGCTGTCCCCGACTTAAGAGTGGGTTGGGGTCCTAACATGTTAAATGGGTTGTGTCTGGAATGCAGAGTGTATAAAAGGTGGCTTGGCTCCTAGTGTGTCCCCCCGAAGCCAGTGTAGCCCATTGGATTGTAGCTGAACTACACAACTTCTAGAATTATCCTGAATTCTGGGTCTTGAGAATGGGAGGGGGGGGGTCACATAGTAGGAGTGGAGGAAGAGGTTGAAGATATGGAAGCAGTGGAGGAGAGGAAAGGAGAAAGCAGAAGAGGGTGGGAGGAAATGCAGGAGAGGGAAGAAAGGGGGACAAGCCCGAGCGAGGCTACATGGCAGGCCTCCCGCCACCGACAGCCGGGAGCCGACAGCGGCCAGTGGGGATCCTCTGAAACTTGGGTGTTTCCAAGTCAAGGGCTTGCTTTTATCCGGAATGGCTGCCGGGGGACTTCCCTGGTCGTCCAGGGGTCAAGAATCTGTCTTGCAAGGCAGGGGACACCGGTTTGATCCCTGGTCGGGGAACTAAGATCCCACACGCCACGGGGCAACTGAGCCCACGCGCCACAACCAGAGAGCTCACGTGCCACAACTACAGAGCCCGTGTGCTCTGGAGCTTGCACGCCAAAGCTAGAGAGAAGCCCCGCGCCCCGCCATGAAAGATCCCACGTGCCGCAGCTAAGACCCGACAGCCAAAAAAAAAAAAAAGAAAGAATGGCTGCCTGGGTTTCATCGCACTTGGCAGTGAAGGCCACAAGGACAAATGGTGAAAATGCCTAGTTAACAAGTTCCGACTTTGCTTAAGTGCAGCTCAAGTGTGAATCAGGTAACCTAAAGCATGACGGAGGCGCAGTGCCTGTCTCATCACTAAAACCATGGCTGAAACAGCAGGAAAAGTGGGAAAGCTGCTGGCACTCAGGGAAGAAGAGGGATAAACAGCGTACTCCACGGCTTGAGAACATTTTCAGCCAAGGAAGGGCTGGTTTCTAAGGAGCCCGACAGCTTCCTTCCAAGCAGGGGCTGCGAAGCAGACGCAGCTGCTACCCTCAGAAAGGAAGGGGTGGAAAGGATTCGCGTCCTGAAATCTCAGCTGAGAACTCCTGGTAGGGGAGAGGCTTCTGTCCCCACCGGGACAGACAGATCATTCGAGTGGAGAAAGTTTTCTGGATGAAACAAGATAACAGGGGAACCTCAACATCAGATGCTCTTTGTCCTCTGCTGGAGGAACCCCACTCTCCCTTTGGTCCAGAAGAATTTCTTGAAAAAGGAAAACACCTTGATAATCTGCCTCACATGAAATCAACTTTAAAGAGAGTACCCGATCCCTTTCATCTTGGCAGATAATTCTTTCTGAGGGTAATTTGAGTCGCTTCCTTTTGCAGTCTACGGATAAAAATGGAGAAAACAGAAAAACATTTTATACCAATCAAATATATTTTACTATACAGATGATCATGTTTTATCTTGGTGGTAGAGTTTCCAAAGTGCCCTCACATTTTAAAGAAGTAACTGAAGGTCAGAGAAGGGAAGCTCTAAGTGGTCACAGCCTGCAAGTGGTCCAGACCCAAAGGTGGCCTCGATCTCATCCCCCAAACGTGATGTACGTTCGCTACTAATTATAGCCGATGCCGAGAAAACACTCCTCGTGCTACTTTGTGATCAGTGGCACTAGTGCACTGTTCCCTCACGACGTCCCCTCTGTCAGGGCGGCACACCTGTGAGATGCTTCCCTGACTCCACCCTGGACGAGTCTCTGAATGAGCTGAGCCTTCTCGAACGCGAACTCCAACCCATCCTCAAGCTCGAGCCAGGCTTACAGCAATCAGTGAAACCCGGTCTCTGCCACCAAAGAGGCGAAAACCAAGCTGTGCTCATCCTGGCCGATGGCCCACCAACCGAGCATACAGCTGTGGAGAATTCTCACAACCTCTGGTCCGATGTTCCCAGAGGCCTTTGGGAACCTAAACATCTATTCCCTTGAAGGCCTAACCCTCTTGACTTTCTCCTTTTACTCCAGACCTCACCCATTAGGAAAGGAGCCCGGCTTGACTGTGGCCCATACAGCCGCATACAGTCCTGCCACCTGTCCCTGGGGGCTAGATGGCTAAATTAGGTTTTTAAAATTATTATGCTTTATCGTTTAGACCATTTTAGGACCGTATCTGAACGGAGCAGAAAGCATGGAAGGTTCTCGTATACTCCTTCCCCACACATACAGCCTCTCCCCCCACCGACATCCTGCACCACCGCAGTCTGTTACAATCGATGAACCAACACTGACGTATCGTTGTCAGCCAGAGTCCGTAGCGTTCACTCCACGTTATCCATTCAGTGGGTTCTGACGAATGTATCATGACACGCATCCACCATTCTAGTATCATACAGAAGAGTTTTACTCCCGAAAAATGCCCTGTGCTCCACCTACTAAATGAGGTTTTGCATCAAACTGAGGCCCCCGGAGTATCAGTGCTGTCACCCCCGACTCTGAACCTCCATCACGCCCGAGGTCCTGCCTGATAGGTCCCGCTGGCTTGGATTCCACTAGGTGTCGTGAGCATGAAACAGCGGCAGGCCTGTGACTCTACATGGTTGAAAGGATTTGGGACCAGTCCTGCGGCTGGACCTGCAGCTCATCCTGGTTTCTTTCTCTTCTTACTTATATTCCACTTAGAACCCCTGCAGCCGAGTATGGCGTCCATGTCTTCAGACCCCCTGGCACTGACCTGTCATAATTGAGCTCATCATCACAGACTCAACTTATTTTAATGTTGAGTTGACTGCACTGTCTGATCAGTTCATTAAACTGCTGTTTTTCCCTTTGAATTCACAATTTTTAGGGAAGCAGCTTGAGGTGCTTATGGTCATGAGTGGTCCCCATGCATAGACAGGATAATCAATTCCCGTACTATCATTGAGAGAGAGTTCTAGGGCTTGGAGCCGGAGCAAGAAAATTGACTTTCAAAGGGTTGGGACATCTCTCCCAGATCTTTGCTGCCTCTGTGTCCCAAAGCCATCACGAATGGAGGTCTGAAACAGCGGCCTTCTCTTCCCACATGCCGCCACCAGCAAGGCCCAGACACAGGGCCAAATCTTGAAGTCACCACTTGCAGCCAAGTCCCTAAGTCATTCTCTGCTGTTCTCATTTCTTTTCTTTGATTGGCCCAGAGAGGGCAGCTGGTGGTTCTGTGAGGTGGGCCGGGAGCAGGGTGGGCGGGTAGAGAGTCAGGTCCCGAGCTGTGAAGCCCCCCAGGTAGGAAATGCCAACAAGAGATGAGGGGGCACTGAAAGGTGGGGTCAGGAGTCCCCGTGTCTGGACTGTCAAGCCAGCCCTGCAGGTTTGGGTTTGTCTGTGAAAATAAATCTCCCAATGACTGAGGAAGGGTCAGGCCCTGCCAGGCTTGTATGAGCATAAAATAGAACAAACCAGCAGTCTCTGGGAGATACCCAAAGCAAGTCAGTTCTAACCTTTGCTGAGAGAATAAAAGAAAAAAACAAACCCCTGCACCTCTGAGTAGAGTAGCTGTCTACTGTTATACATAAAGGTAAGTAAGTAAATACATGTGGGGACAGACCGAGGGCATATACACATGGATATGATCTCTGTGAGTGCAAATTCGATGATGCTAGGTAAACCAGCAAGGACGACTATTTCACGTTTCCTTTCTACATACATTTCTCAGTAATATACAGTAAGCATTCGATTTACAAAACAGAAGCAACTGAAATTTATGGGGTGTAAACATCTCAAGTGTATGAACATCTGACTGGTGATACAGGGAGGCCAACCTGTCCGGATCTGCAGTCTTTTCAACCATGGCCACCAACCACCTGGGAGTTTGGGAGGGTGGCTTGGGAGTGTGTGTGTTTGTTAAGAGCTATCTGCCTCAGAGAATCTGCATAATTTTTTCCTATAAGGAGTGGATTTTGTTTCTTTAAAAGTTTCAGTGAAAAATGATCTCTTAAAAGAAACATAACTCAAAATCACTAACCCCAAATACAGAAAGCATTTGGAGAGATGTGTTTAAGTAATAAGATGAGTCTGATGTTTTTATACCTCATCACTTCTAGGAATTCTCTTTTTTTTTTTCCTCTCTCCTGAAAAAGCTCCCATCTGATAAATGACTTATTCTATATCCCAAGGGAAAAAAATTGAGGCCCTTAAAGGCGCCAACCAAGCCACTACTTTTTTTTTTTTTTTTAATAATGTTTTGAATGGTCCAGTAATTACACCAAGTTCTGGGCAAGTCCCTCTACTTCACCAAGACTTCTTTTCATTTTCTAAGATACTCCTTGGAGGATTGTTCTATTTGAATAATATACTCACGGACGCCTGTTAGTAGCTAGTAGAGGTCACAGGTAGATTTTCAAACCTTACCTTCTAGTTCTCTCTCTCTCTCATTCTAGTAATAAGATGTTTATAGTCACTAATCATCTTCCACCTGTGCCCCTTCATGTCCCCCAGCTACATCCTCTCACCACATTCTCCTTGCCAGTGATAAGAACAGTTATATGGAATTATCAAGAAATAGGTAAGAACCTCTGTTACATCCCTCTCTTTAGATGCTAGACTCTAGTGCTGAACATTATCATGAAATCGAAATAGGTTCTATATGTGTACCCTAATAAAGTGCTCAAAATTATTATGTTTATTATATTTCTAAATTTAAATGGAAGTCAAAATTATGAGAGAAGTTCCAAGAAATTCATAATAATGTTGTCCATTTGCTTATGACTGTCAGTTACCGAGGGAACATCTGTTTCTGACCATTGGGATTGTTAGCGCCTTCTCTATCACCTCTAGCAGAATGAGAGAATCTTGGAGTTGGAAGTGGTCATCTAGTCCTGTGTTTTCCAAATTTTGGAACACGGTCCATTGTTGAGATGTGAAGTCAATCTAGCAATTGTATTAAATTGTATTTAATCTAGTAGTTTTATTAAAGAAATGAAAGTGGTCCAGCCAGACTAGATAGAATATGTGAGTGGCTTGTGTATAAAAAGGGTATTATTTTGAGAACATTTTATTTAAGTTATATATACTTATGTGCAGGAATACTCATAATGTAAAATGTCTTTCTTACTGTGGGTCACAGTTTTAAAAAAACACCAAAAAGCTGAAAGTCACTGCCTAGTCCATCCCTCTAGGTAATGCCTTACTACACTATAGAATGCTCCTCTGCTTCCCTCCCCCCGATAGGGTGCTATTTAAATATCGACTGGAACCTTACCAGTGGTGATGAACTTATCTACTCACGTAATAGGCAATTTTATTTTCGGCTCTAATTGTTACAGTTCTTTCTTGTAGTGAGCCAAAGATCTGTACCTGTATCCTACTAGGTGAGGTTTTAATCTTCAGAGCACCACGGACTCATTTTTTACCACTTCCACGTGACTGTCCTTTAGGTATTTGATGATGGCTATCATTTTCCCACTGATTTTTATCAGTTCTATTTTCTTCAGCAACTTCTCCTGCAGCATCTTGTACAATCCTCTCGAGCATATCATACCTCTTGTCTCGAAGCAACAAGTATGTCAGTGCCTTCGTGAGATAGGATGTTTAGAATTGAGTACAGTTCTTCATGTTTGACTTACCAAACCAGAGCACCGAGGGAATATCATCTTCTTGATTTTGATACCATACTTCTTTTAATCTGGCCCAAAAGAATATTAATTAATATTTTTAGCCGTATCATACAGTTGCCTATTACCAAATCTATAGTCAACTAAAATGTGATTTTCATAGCTATTTCTGCTAGGTGTCACTGACTACTCCCTGAAATTTGCTCGAATATTGTTTTGAGGGGAGAAGGAGCGTAGGTTGAGGATTACACCTATTCTTGTTAAAATGTATACCTCTTGTTTAAGCTTGTGCAGATCTTTTTGAATCTAGATGCTGCCATCCTTTAAATTAATTATTGGTCACAGTTTCCTATCACCTACAAACTTGAGATGTGTTTCATTTATGACATTTAAGGCAGTAATTGAACTTTTGACCAGAAAGGAGAGTATCCATTTTTGAATTGTTGTATTGCTAAAGAATGCTTGTAAGTTGACTGAAATTCATAATATTTTCTATTAGAAAACCTATTGCAAATGATGGATTTCCAAAACATCCAGTTTCTCTTTAGAGCCGTACCTACCACTGAAATAGAAATAATATTGATTGGACTTATTTTTGGTTAGCAACAAGAAATACGAAAGAGTAATGAGTAGAAAGTGAAAAACGGGGAGGGAGCTTCCAGATTTACTAAGTTTGACCATTAAAATTTGCAAGCAAATAAGTCTGCTATTTATTGAAGCATAAAAGACATTAGGTACAGATGCTTCAAGGCAAAATGACAAGATAATACTCCAGTTTCCTGGTTTCTATCTCATAGGATTGGAAGACCCTGCCTTCATTTTTCTCTTCTTTGATACCTGAAGGTCTGGACCTCATGATGACTTTAAGAATTAAAATAAGATTTATCCATTACTTAGTGCTGTAGCTGCAACAACCTTTAATTTCAACCCTTTCCTCTTCACCCATCCCAATACCTATGCACCTGCAAGTCCAACCAGTCATCACAAGAATGAAAAATGCAAAGCTGGGTTCACCCACACACCTATGGTCAATTAATCTTCGACAAAGGAGGCGAGAATGTACAATGAGGAAAAGACAGTCTCTTCAGCCAGTGGTGCTGGGAAAGTTGGACAGCCACTTATAAATCAGTGAAGTTAGAACATACCCTCTCACCATACCCAAAAGTAAACACAAAATGGCTAAAGGACTTAAACATAAGACATGATACCATATAACTGTTAGAAGAAAGCATAGGCAAAACATTCTCTGATATAAATTGTACCAATGTTTTCTTAGGTCAGTCTCCCAAAGCAATAGAAATAAAAACAAAAATTTACAAATGAGACCTAATGAAACTTACAAGCTTTTGCACAGTAAAGGAAACCAGAAACAAAACAAAAAGACAACCTACAGAATGGGAGAAAATATTTGCCAGTGATGCAACCGACAAGGGCTTAATGTCCAAAATATACAAACGGCTCTTACAACTTAACAACAACAACAACAACAAACAACCCAATCAAAAAATGGGCAGAAGACCTAAAGAGACATTTCTCCAAAGAAGAAATACAGATGGCCAAGAGGTACATGAAAAAGATACTCAACATTGCAAATTATTAGAGAAATGTAAATCAAAACTACAATGAGGTACCACTTCACGTCAGTGAGAATGGCCAGCATTAAAAAGTCTACAGATAAGAAATGCTGGAGAGAGTGTGGAAAAAAGGGAACCCTCCTACACTGTCAGTGGGAACGTAAGTTGGTGCAGCCACTGTGGAAAACAGTACGGAGGTTCCTCAGAAAACTAAAAATAGAATTACCATATGATCCAGCAATCCCACTCCTGGGTATATATCCAGACGAAACTGTAATTCAAAAAGATACATGCACCCCTATGTTCCTAGCAGCACGATTCACAATAGCCAACACATAGAAACAACCTAAATGCCCATCAACAGATGAACAAAGAAGACGTGGTACATATATACAATGGAATACTACTCAGCCATAAAGAAGAAGGAAATAATGACATTTGTAGCAACATGGATGCAACTAGAGATTATCATACTAAGTGAAGTCAGAAAAAGAAAGACAAATACCGTATGATATCACTTATATGTGGAATCTAAAATATGACACAAATGAACCTATCTATGAAACAGAAACAGAATCACAGACATAGAGAACAGACTGGTGGTTGCCAAGGGGGAGGGGGGTGGGAGAGGGTAGGCGCGGGAGTTTGGGATTAGCAGATGCAAACTGGTGTATATAGAATGGATAAACAACAAGGTCCTACTGTATAGCACAGGGAACTATGTTCAATACCCTGTAGTAAAGCATAATGGAAAAGAATGTGTATATATATATATATGTATATATATATATACGTATAACTGAGTCACTTTGCTGTACAGCAGTAATTAACACAACATTGTCAATCAACTATACGTCAACAACAACAAAAAGTCTGGGTTAGGAAAGGGAGGAAAAAGGGATATTTTGCACTTCTATACACTAGTGGTCATATGTTACAAAGCTCACAAAAAATTATATGACAGGTAGTTTCATTATAATTTTGCTGATAAGGGAGCCGCCGTCAAGGATAAAATTATTCCAAGATCATGTATGTGCCAGAATGACCGTATCTACGTGTGTGCCTCTGTATGTGTTTGTTAAATGAAGATTCCCTGTGTATATACGTGCATATGTGTATGTATAATGAGCAGCTGATTTTCAAGTAAAGAAAAATACAAACTCCTAGAAAAAGTTCAGAGCAATTTAAATTCTTCATTTTAAATATTAGTCATGGAAAATGTATGTCTAAAGGCTGTGACATTTCAGTGACTGTGTTAGAGGCCTAATATAAATGCCATTTATAATTGGAATCTAAAATATTAAATTACTCTTCAATGAAACATATGAGTAATAGTAATTTCTCCACGTATAGGGGGTAGACATTATTACTGCCCATGAGATTGCTAGACCAACCTTTGATGATCAAGATACAATTAATATACAGGGGTAACACATGTGTGTCATTTATCCTCAGGGCTCATAAGTATAAAAATAGTAACACACTGTGAAAGTAATGGTAACACTTAGAGGTCCCGTTATTATTAATTCACTCGACGTTCACCGCAGTCACACGGGTCCTAACGAATTCATTTGGCATGCGCCTACTATCTGTACTTTCAAACCCACTCCATTGTAAATCAGTCTAACGAGTTCAGAAAAACTATGCCTTTATGTATTAAAAAAAAAAAAAGGAGCCCTTGAAATCATACATTGAAAAGTTACAGATTGATATTTTATTTTTATGGCAAGAATTACTGTAGGTAAAGAGCAGTCAAATAAGTTTGTTTCGTCATAAAAATATATTTTACTAAATCTCTAATGGCATTTGGCCTCTGAAGAAGCACAGTTAAATAGATACGTGTAGAACGGGGCATTCAGGGATAAAGACATTAATACATGGATGAAGAGCGAGGAATTTTTTTTTTTTTTTTTTTTTTTTTTTTTTTGCGGTACGCGGGCCTCCCTCTGCTGCGGCCTCTCTACTTTTTTTTTTTTTTTTTGTGGTATGCGGGCCTCCCTCTGTTGTGGCCTCTCCCGTTGCGGAGCACAGGCTCCGGACGCGCAGGCTCAGCGGCCACGGCTCACGGGCCCAGCCGCTCCGCGGCACGTGGGATCCTCCCGGACCGGGGCGCGAACCCGGTTCCCCTGCATCGGCAGGCGGACGCGCAACCGCTGCGCCACCAGGGAAGCCCACGAGGAATTTTAATCATAAGTAGACAAGCAGTCAACACTGAAGGGAAGGACAGATACTGACCAGCTTTCAAAGAGTGCATAGTCAAGGACTGAGTGTTGTCCGCAAGCACAGATACCGCGCCTGCCAACACCAGCCTCTTCTTCCGCCCCCCAAGTGTACAGTCTTCTACTCTGTTATTTTTTCCCTTGGACCCGCTCAGATTCCTTTGAGGCTCGGTGTTCATTTTTGTGATAGCTCTAAGTGATCACAAAATATATTCAACTCCTGCTTGCTAATGACTAGGACGTAATATCTACTGTTGGTCATTTTCTGGTCATTCGCCCTGGCAGCTTGCTGATACTTCACTGGTAGGCCCTGAATTTATTTGGGGGGGTATCTTATCTCCAAAAGTAAACGGTAAGCACCTCGAGTAAACTAGATGAGCAGTGTTTTCACGGGTGTTTTCTTTGTCTTGTCCTACCCTTCCAAAGTGCTTGGTGCATTGCTGGACATTCCTAGCTTCATGCTAGCTCCAAATTTCTTGTATGATAGCCACTTGGATTTAATTTTTTAAAATCTCTCAACCACCCCATATTTTCCTGTGAGAATTTCTGTCTTGGTTGCCGATCTTGTTTCTTTAACAGGTTACACTCCTTCCGCATTTTCCGTGCACACACACAGACAAACACGCAAAATCTCCTGTACCTCCTCTAATCTCCTTAAATCTAGAGAGTTTCATTTTTTGTTCTACATCAACTTTACACACAAAGCCTCGTCATCGTACAACAGTGCCGAGATCGCAGTATCTTTTGAAATCAATCCATATATCTCTGCAGTATATGCTAAATGTTTGCAAAGGACCTGCCATAAAGTAACTTTGGGTCTAGTGTGCAAATAAGCAATGACTTCATCTAGCGATCCTCTGTCATGATGGAGTAAAACAGGGGTGGATGCTTTGGGATCTCACTGGAGCAGGGTAAAGGGGAATGCAAGGAAGTTTCCTAGGGAGATATCACTTTTCAACACACTTTTCTCTCGGAGATACTGAAGGCCTCCAGAACATCGTAGGCGTTGTCACTGATGCCAGAATGGCTGTACTCTCAACTCTGTGACGAATTTCTTTTACTCCCTTAGTTTGCAGCCTAGGTGTAACTTATTCCTGGAACTCTTCCATTTTTCCTCGCAAAGCCACGTTTAGAGAACATGGCTCCTCTACCCTGTAGTTCTTATTCTCTAAAGACTTGTTTGTCTTGATAGTTAACTAAACAGTAAACTCAGGGAAGAAACAAGCTATATCCATGTTGATTTTCCTTGGGTCCCTAATATTGAGCTCAGTGCCTGAAACTTAACAGATCCTCAGTAAGTCACTTTCAGTGGATGCATAAAATAGTGATGGCATTTGAGTTGAACACCCAAGAGAAAATAGAAGAAAATTGGTTAGAACAAGAGGGTATGTGAGGT
Source organism: Physeter macrocephalus (assembly GCF_002837175.3). Taxonomy (NCBI): domain Eukaryota; kingdom Metazoa; phylum Chordata; class Mammalia; order Artiodactyla; family Physeteridae; genus Physeter; species Physeter macrocephalus. The sequence goes on along the minus strand of NC_041233.1, from coordinate 119,917,480 downwards.
TGAGGTAGAGACAGGGGATGGGAGTTGGGGAATAATCTGAAAAGATGGCCCTTGAATGACAGTGGGAGTTTCTGACCGTTTCCTCTAAGATCAGGAAGGAGACAAGGATGTCCACTCTTGTCACTTTTATTCAACATAGTTTTGGAAGTCCTAGCCATGGTAATCAGAGAAGAAAAAGAAATAAAAGGAATCCAAATCGGAAAAGAAGAAGTAAAACTATCATTGTTTGCAGATGACATGATACAGCGAAAATCCTAAAGATGCTACCAGAAAACTACTAGAGCTCATCAATGAATTCGGTAAAGTTGCAAGAAGTTTCAACGATATCTTGAAGATTAAAGGGAACCATTAGAACATTTTAACTGGGGAAGTGACACAAGCACGTGTGTATTTTTAAAGATGCCTCTACGCATGGCCACGGAAGGTAGATTGGAAGGAAATGAGTGGCTCTCTGGTGACAACGGCTATTTTAACTGTTCAGGTGAGAAATTATGAAGCCCTTAATGGAGAGGCGAGCCAAACAAAAAGACGAGGCAGATAAAGGGACTTTGGCAGAGCGAGCCTCCGCAGTGTCTGATTAGATGCGGAAGACAAGGAAAAGAGAGAAAAATACACTTATGTACAAGACCACGAATAGAACATGACTGCAAAGGACAATGAGAAAAGAGGAAGCAGACTCTGGCAGGTTTGCATTGTCACTTGTTGAGCTTCCAGGTGGTGAATGTGGCAGTGAAGCAGAAAAGGTCCGTGGACAGCTGAGAAGGAATGTATCACAGTCGTTAGCGGCAAAGATTCTGGAACCAGACTGTTGGGTTCAAATCTTGATCCCGCCACCGACAATGTGTGTAAGCTTGGGCGAGTTACTTAACTCTTCTGGGTCTCAGCTTTCTCATGTATAAAATGGGAAAAATAATAGTGTCCACCTTACAGGGCTGCTATGAGGATTAAACGCTTTCGCTTGTATGAAGTGAAAGCCCTTGAATGCTGCCCGGCACATAGTAAGCTTTCCATAAATATCCGACATTGTTGTTCCACGGAGGTACTGAGCTCTGTAGAAAAATCTGGAATGAATATATAAATGTTGGAGTATTGACATATAGGTGAATGTCAAAGTTTGGGGATGAAATAGATCAAAATACACAAAAAATAACCTTTCTCTGTAACTTTAAACCACCCTTCTCTCCAGGGACTGCAAAGCTTCACGTGTCAAGAAACTAGTAACCCCACCTTCTCTTGGTTCCCTTACTCTTCCGGCATGCTTGCATTTGCAGACCTCATCTAGGATGTTTTGATGTGTGAGTTCTGACTTAGAATTTTTACACATTTAGACCAAAAGCTCCCTGGTGCCTATTCTTCATTAAGCCTCATCTTCACTGCTCTGAGTTCGAGTATTCAAGGTTTTTGTGCACAATATGCACTAAACACATTCTTACCTTTGCTTATATTTGAATTTTTGGGGGCCAGGGGGAACTTAGAAGGAATCAAATAGGTGTATATAACCCATTTCTTTCTGGTTACTGTAGCCAATATATTTAATGTCTCTGCCTCCCTCTCTCTTACAAACACACACACACACACACACACACACACACACACACACACACACAGAGTTTAAAAGAAGTAAAGGTGTTATCTCCATAACTGACTAGAGAAAGTAGCATTAAATAGATATGTGAAATGTATAGTTTCACGAACATGTACAGTTTTAAGAGAACTAAAGATTGTCTAATCTAGCTCTTACATTACAGATGTGAATTGTGGACCCAGAAGGATTACGTGACGTGCCTATGATCACAGGAGAATTTGTCCACATGCTGCATTTAACAATACAATATATCTGGAATACAAAATCTGTAGCACAGAGATGGGCTCTACGCCCAATTGTGTATCTAAAAATATTCACTATGAAATCATAATTTTTATCACAGCTAAAGATGTTCACAATATTTTACTGAAAGCACTTTTATGCTAATACAAGACAAACACACTTGTCAGAACTACATTCCACCAGTGTCCAGAGTTATTATTTGTACTTATAAAAGCTTTATCAATAAGACAACTATTATGTTTGTTTTTATACTGTCAATACATCTACATTTATTATTTCATTTCATTCTCACAGTGTCTCTGTTATTCAAAAAAGGATGAACTGAATTTCTATAAACGGTTCTTTTGGGACCTGCTAAAACACATGGTATTTTGTGAAAAAGAGAAGCAGTATTTAGATTTTTATCAAAGTTGTGTACAAGCTTAATTTTGTTACATCTTTAAAAACTTCTCAAATTAAAGAGGCCTTTTTCAAGAATTGTGGGATAGACTTTCTCATGCACACACACATGCCTGTATGTCAGGATTCAAGCACTAAAAAAATATTATTAATGACTGTCCAGACAGTATAGAAGCAACTCTATGTTTGTGTAACAGTAAGTGGGAAATAATAAAACAACCAGGAAGTTTCTCTAGCACCACGAAGAAAGACTAACCATCTCCTAGCTTTGTTCAGCCATATATACGTTTGCTTCCAAAATGACATTCACTACATAAATAAGGAGAAATGATGAAAGAAACATTATCATATGATTTTCAATTTTTAAAAATTCATACAGTATGTTAAGGAAGTGGTATTCACTTTTTCTTTGTTAAGACCAAAGTGTCAGAATATATTAAATGAATTGATTTACATAAGTAGATAAATTATTAGTGTAGAAAACTACAAATTAATGTCCACTTTTCTGGCTTAAAAGCAAAGTCATACCTAAAATAATATATTTTAATAGCACTCATCTGTGCAGACTTCCAACAATGACTTTCAAGAGAATCATTACTTAGTACCATTCAACAGTCTTCAAAAATGATTAATTGGCAGTACTATCTCTGCATCTATCTTTTTTTAAAGAAGTCCTAAAATACATATCTCATATAATGGGAAATTCTACCTGTTCCTTACTTTGTCAAGGCATCATTTTAAAGTGCATATTTTTATATAATATAGTTCAGGAATGTGAGAAATAACCCATCTTTCATTATCTTCTCCTAGGGTTTTAAAAATTTTTATTTATTTTTTTCTGAGAATTGGGGTAAGAGAAGCAGGCAGAGAATATGTGGAAATACATACGAGAAAATATATATAAAATCAATTTCTATTTTATTTGGAATAATCCACATATGTATCAATATTTACTTTAGAGTGACTCTATATTTATACCTCATAATGTGAACATGAATTATCTCTTCATTTTAAAATAGTGAATTCAACTTTTATTTCTACTTCATAAAAAAGAAGCCTAAAATCAATAACCAAGTAAAATCGTAAGCCTGAATCTTAATATAACCTTTCCTGTTCAACAGGGCATTTACCATTCCATGCCGTCTTGATGAAGTGAACAAATATGTGTCAGATTTACCAGAAAATTCAAAAATCCAATTTTTTTTTTTTTCACAAAGACCATAAATGGCACTCCTAAACCATCAAGTCTTGGAAGGCATTTTAAAGAACAAACTTACTTACAGATAGAATCAGAATTAATTTGCAAGACACGAACAAATAATTTTAATTTTAAAATATGTTCAATGGCAGGTTTGTTTTGTATGCCAAATGTAAAATTACATTTTGGGGGGAGGATGGGAGGAGGCATGCCTTGACAATTTCAAGTCATCAGAGAGCATACTTGAAAAATCTCAAGACAGATGGAAAATTATTTGCTCCAAAGCACAAGACTCTGGAGACACATCAAAGGGTAAAAATTCTGCACAGCCTACATCACATGATGGATCCTTATTTTTAAAAATAACGTGACTGGTAATAATGACAGAGGTTATCATTGCTAACAATAGCTACCGCTGTTGTTATTATCATTCTTACCAACATGCAAGGTGTTCCTACCAAAATGATTTGCTGTACTCGTGCTAAGAATCAGCACAAAAAAGGAAGAAATTCTGTAGTCCTATTTGAAAACGCCATAAAAATGACTACAATGAATTCTGTCCTCTTGCCCAGATCAGGGCAATTAACACAGTGCATTCTTTCCAAACGGAATGCCATGACTTACTGTATTGACCGATTTTACTGGAGTAGGACAAACTGAGGCCGTGTAGACTCATAAAGACGTCTGCAGCATTAAAGTTGTCCCAGTTACATTACTGACTGGATGGATGCCTCAGCACGTCCTTGTGGGCTGTCACAAAGAGGCAAAGTGCAACCTGTGGATGGCAAACTCTACCATCTGGTGGTACTGAGTCATGCCCAGGTACACATTAAAAATATCCCCTCACCAAACTGCAAACAAAAAGTAGGTTATCTGAATATAAATTATAATCTTAACTTGGTGCAAGCATACTAAAATACAAATAGCTAGATTAAGATGAAGAATTTTATTGAACCTAATCTCAGATCAACTGCTTTGAAAATATGACAAATGGCATTACTGAACCAGAAACGTACCCTGATGGATAATTTACAAGTGGACAATAATTACACATGTGTACTATGGTTAGCTGAAAATAAACTTTTCCATGAACTTTGCTTAAAAGCAGGATTGAAAAAAGGTAAAATTAGCTATTTGGAGAATCTTAACAAATGACAGCTTCCTATAACTGGAATTTCTAATTATATACACACCCCCAAGCACACATATATATGTTGTTAGACTGTGTTGCCTACTATACTATTCCATTTGTGTAGTCAAATATTTTATACAAGTTTTAAAAATAAGCAATCAGCCTTCCAGGTGATTTAAACAGAGCCCAGATCAAATATTGAATTCCTGAATTAGAATTATGACTGTAAATAAATTACTGAAAGTAAAAACAAAACAAAACAAACCCCACATGATTGTAATTTAAACTGTTTAGTCTCAGCCTTATCTGAATTTCTCTCTCTCTCTCTCTCACACACACACACACACACACACACACACACACACACACACACGTACAGAGGCACACATACGATGGTACTTTCTAAGCCCATTCTGATTTCTCCGGCTATTTTTGAAGTTGCTTCAGTAGCTTATTCTGGAGCTTTCTGATAGCCATTGCCAAGGAAAGGTTTGTCTAAAGAGAGAAAACACCAAGCGGACAATGTGATTCTTACAGAGAGAGTGAAGTCCTAAAACTCAATATTGTCCATGGAGTAAAAGAGAAGTTTGCGGGCCAGAAGCTGCCTTGGGAAGGAGCGCGGGGCCTTTTCAGAATTGCAGTGTGCTGTTGCCTGCAGATGAATGAATGGGTTTCTCAGCACCCAGGTGATTCGCAGGGAGGGTCCCCTCTGGTCCCTTGCCACTGGGTTCTTAGAGGATATTACTGCAAGGCTTGGAGGACCTTGATCTAAGTAACAGCAGCTACAGCGAGAAGGCAGAGCCGCTGGGTGATCCTCACCTTGATAAGGCATGCTGGAGAGGAAACTCGGCCAGGTTTCTGATGAGGCAAGTATCGTTGCCTTTGGAAATTTGGCAAAGAGTTCCCTCATGACAAATCTACCATTCAGCGAGATCTGGTGGCTCAAACACTATCTACTGTGTGCGCTCAACCTGAGGAATAAGAACACTGGATCTTGCAATTTGTGTAAATTTATTATAACATGTAGCTGTATAAAACCATACATAAACAAACAAGACAATGGTCAAGCCAATGCATTCTGCCAATTTACTGTAAATTTACGTCAAATCCACTTTAATCTGTTATATATTCAAGATGGCCAAAAACCACAATTACTTTTAAATGATCACTTAGATGGTTAAATGTCAACACAGCTTTTCAAAAAGGTTTGGAACTCAGTCTAAAGCATGGTAAACTTGACAAACATTTCTTACAGTTTTTTTTTTTTTTTCCACTTTAAAATCAAATTCTGCTACTGCTGTTGGCTGAATCAATAAATGAAACCCTTGAGAGAATGAGGTGATGTTCACCCGCTGGCTTGTCTTGATTTTGCTGCCTAGTAATCTTGAAAATCCCACACAGTGAGCATTCAGGGGGGGTCAGGGATAGGGAAGCTTGGAGACAACCCAAGGGAAACATAAAGGCTTACTACCCAACACCCACCAATCGTACTGATGGTGAGTATGATAATAATCACCATCATTTCTACCTATACAGTACTTAGTATGCAGTGTGTATATAAAACCCCATTCAGTCCCCAAAATCACCATGCAAGGTAAATATCATTTTCCCACTTAGAGGAAACAGACTTCAGAAAGGTTAAGGAGAAGCTCAATGGCAAAGCCAAAACTCCCACTGGCTGCCTGACTGCAAAGCTCAGGTTTGTTCCACAGCCTACCCCCCAAACAGTCTATCTGAGATGATCTTCCATGATCACCTTAAAGTAGCCCAGCCCAGGAGGCAATTCACTTCTCTTTGACTGAAGCCAGAAATTTATATGACTCTCAGGAGTCAACATCGCCCCTAGAGTTTCAGGAGCCAACCGTCAAGAGTGGGAAATCTTTTCCTGTCCATATAGCTCCCCAGAGGCAGGTCTCGCCAGCAAGAGGTGTTCATCAAAGCCCAGACACCATACTTCCCTTCCCTAGCATCCTTCAGGGATATACAGGGGTCTGGATATAATGGGGCCAGGACCAACTTGGGTAGACAGATGTTGAGAGAGGTCTCCCAGATTTGATCTTCTAGATCCTGTGCCTTTCACCCGATGGGTTCTAGACTGCTGGGAGGTCAGATATCTCCAGGTGTTTTGATTCAGGTAATTGTTGTCAGATGTGCTCATAGCAGTGTCAATGTTAAGAATTAAAAGACAGATCAATCAATCAATCAATCAATCACACTGCCCAATCTATCAACCTATCCATCCGAGTGTGCATGTTGGAATCCCATCACAGCTCTGTCATGGCTCACGATCTTCGGATTGAAAATGTTTTGCCTTCTCTAATTGACAATAAGAATTATTTTTCTAGAACAAAGACATTATATTACACATTTTTATATTCCTAATAACGTTTTTATGGTAAATACATAATCCATGAACTGCAGGTAACATAATTATGATTTTCGACAACTGCAGACACTTCATTATTTCCTCTATTTGGCTATATCCCACCAGTAATGAGTCACATTTAAATTTCTCTCAAACAAACACGTCTCTAGAGTATATATTTGGGATAAATTACATTTAATTTTCTATTAGAAGATTATATTTTTAATCTATAAGAACTCATTAACACATAGCAGGTGCCAATGTAATTGTGAGCTATCTTGGGATCCTAAGACTTTGAAAATTGCATAGATACTGTCTTTAGGTTTATTTTCTGGTTGTAATCTACTACACCCCTTTTCTCTTTTTAACCCAGAACACATTTTTATGTGAAGCCTCGGCACCTCAGAAACGAGAGGTTGGTCATGAAAACTGCAGCACGACATTAACCGTGTGTTGTTAATAGCAATGCTATAAACTTTCTTTATCGAGCTGCACCTAATGTTAAGTACAGAAGGAAGGGCTCAAAAGCTTAAGAAGACTTAACTTACCCTATTTGATTTTATCTGTGATTCATGTAGCTGAAGATTAGACAAGTGCAAGCTAATGACCTCCTTTTTTATATAACTAATTTTCAGTTATGCTTCAGTATTATCATATACACTTCTAAATGAGCCATATTCTTCACAGCTAATTGGGGGGACCAGCGAAGTGGATCAACATGCCATGGTACTCTGTCTTATTCCCAGTTTGAGTCCTTACTGGGTATTTAAGCTGACAATGTGAATGAGGCAAGCTTCCAGATTTCAGCTGTGCCGGCAGCGAAGGCCACGCAGAGAGATGGGCAACATGGCTTGTGTGTGCGCCATTCATCAGAGCGCGCATTAAAAGGAAAGGAAGAGTGTGCGGTTTTCATCCTGCTGTACCTGGTGTGTTTTGCTTTCATGCTGAGGTGCGTTGGGGGAGTGAGGGCTTAAAGCTGGTGGACTGTCAAGGTGGTGAAGTCTGGACCTGGTGTACTGTCGAGAAAAGAAAGATATTTTTGCAAAGTGTTTTCACAAAATGAAGTCTTAGACACACTCGAACACATATTACAGGGTTCCCCCCCGCCGCAAGTTTTTGAGTGTCATTCTCATTCCTCTATGCATTTTAGGAGTTTTAAATTTTATAGTAAAATTCTTCACTCATAGCTTTATATAAAACTTGAAGTGTTTAAAATGAGATATCTTTGAAATAAACATTTTTAATTTCAGTAAGAATTGGTTCACTTAAAACAGGTGTTCCAATCATTTTCAGGCATCGACCAGTTTTATTTTGTATTACTTGTTCAGCGGGTGTAGCTTACGTGTTTTAAAACTAATTCACTGTTGATCAGAACTGAAATGCTTGGTTCACTCACCATGCTTCTAAGGTAAGCATCAATGTAGCATTAAAGAATTAACTGTATCGTTATTAACCCTTTCCAATTTCATATATTAATGATGTTATTCACGTTTTCTACTTGGTGTGTTTTTAATGGTTACTTTACTGTTTAAAAAACTATTTTAAAATATTTAAAGCGTTCACTTAAAAAATATCTTGTTTTTTTGCCACCTAGTCATGGTCTGTGTTTTTCACATGAAATGGAAAAATCAAAGAGACTCTGGTTTTTTGTGTTTTTTTTTTTTAAGTCTCCTTTCACTGTACCTTTAGTACATCTAATATAAATTAGACAAGTAATGAATAATGTGCCAGCAGGAATCTTCTTTCCTTTGGCATTAATCTCTTAGTTTTATATAGAAACATTACTATTTCTAGCTTCGAGAACACAAATGTGTACTACGAGGACTGAATTATAGACCTGACAGATTATAGACGGGTTAAAACTCAGTTTAAAAGTGTCCTTCTTTCAATACAATTAAGACAGGTTGTGTTCCTTTAGGTTTATTTCAAAAGAGATCACCAGTGACTACAAGCTCATCTCAACTTATGCTTTAAATTCTCATCTTGAAAATAATTAACATGAATGCTAAAAAGGCAGCTTTTGGGGCTGCCGATTAATATTATCTACAGAAAAACACCTTCAGTTTTATTTTGGGCAATCTTTTGTTTTTCTTTCTGTATCAAGAGTCTTTCTGATCTCAGTAGGTATGCATATTGTTTCAGTTTTCTATTTACAAAATAATCCTAGAAGAAATCTCATTGACTTTTAATTGTCATAACTCTTTATATCAATATTTAACAGAAGTAGATAATCATTTCCAAGATAGTTAGCCCGGCCTTACATAAAATTAGGCAAGGTAGGAAATTACTTTCATTACTGCCTCTTTCCCCTCTCCTTTCAAAGAGGAAGAAATTAATTCATCTGTTAGGCTACATGTTTAAAAAAAAAATTAGTTCTGATCTTTATATAGTTGTGTAATCTAAATTAGTACCTGATTCTCTAAAGTCCACAATTTAGGACAGAACAGAATCTACTGCAGCAACTAATTAAACACTTACTGTAAGGTTAAGTTTTTCATTAAATCAATAGGCCCCTCGTGTCGGTTACAAAGCCCTAATTACTATGCAGTAAATTTAGATTGAATTTGAATTAAGGACTGATTTCAATATAACTGCAGCATGTAAATATTGTAAATCACTAGAATTACAGTTCAATAAAATTGAATGGATTTCACTTCAGGTAAACCAAATGCAAATGAGAAGAAAAAAAGACCTGATGAAACTTCTTCCAAACATCTTGCCAAGAAGCATTATGCATCGCATATAGGACTTTGTTTTGGCAACAAGCATGTCACAGCTCAATAGTTCTAAGTCCCTTTAACATGTTTTAATATTTGATTATCTATAGTAAAAATGAATACATTTAATCTCTCCCAAGTGATCAAGCAAAATGATGGTTAATGTGACCGCTTACTGTGTTGCTTTAGTTTGATGACTGTATTGTTGTGCTCAAGCACAGTATGAAATCAGGTTATCAGGTTATAACTAGCTGGGATAAAATACACACACACACGCACACATGCGAGAGCTGGGAAATAACAAAACAAGCCATGTTCTAAGCATAAGTCAGATCCTTTCAAGTCAAAAAAGAAACAAAAAACCACAAAAACTAAAAATGTGCAGACACTAAGCTCTGGTTGAAAAATATATATACAACTGAAAACAGTTGAAAGTTTCTGAACCTTTCATTTTGTCTTAAATAAGTATTCTATGCACAGGAAATAAACTAAAAAAATCAAGGCACCAAAGACAAGCTCTGACAACACAGAAAGGAGAGCTCAGTACTGATCAGCAGCAAGGAAGGGGTAGGTTTGCTGATAAAAAAAACTGCTCGTAACACCTAACAATTTCTGCACAGCCTTCTGAGAGAAAAGTTGGAAAGATTTTTATCATCAGGTGAGTAACGCAGCCCAGACTTGTGCTGGTCAACTTCCACCACCTTTCTTTTGACTTGGGCGGAAGAAACCAATCAAATATAAAATATCAACATGATATATGTAGCACAACCGTATCTAGGAAAATTCAAGGAAAAACCATCTTTAACTTAACTAGAAAAGCAATGAGCTCGCAATTTAACTGTAAGTCAAAATCTTCTTAAAAAGTACCTGTGGTGGAGATAAGCCAAGGATATTCCACATCTTTTGTTTTTAATTCTTAACATATATTTTGGTAAGACTTTCTCCCAGAATTATTTCTAAGACCTGCAGGTGAGTTTGAAAGAGTTCCACCTTATTACAGCTACGGATTAAATCCACAGAATGACTGCCATTGTTTCTGCTTTCCTTTCTGATGAGGTTCACTCAATTAGGATCACAGTGTGAATGAAGTCCTATTTGTGACAACAAATGGTAAAATTATACCTCTCACTGTAGATAAGTGTCACGGCAGTCTCAAGCTGTAAAAATAGCAATTAAAAAAAACAAAACCAAAAAACAAAAACCTTTCCAAAAGCAGTATTAACTGGCACGACAGACACAGGTTCTGGACCAGTCACTCTGAAACCACTTGGGAATATCCGTCCAGTCTCAACCTGACGGTTCTTTTTAAGTCTTTCCAGTATAAGCCCCAAATTCTCTTTACACTGTTTCGAAGAAGAAATTCAGATGTAGCCACTTACAGTTGTATTCTTATATTTTTGTAAAATTCTTCTGCTTTTGCCTGAAAAGGGCAATAATATACACCCAAAATAGTGACAATTATTTTTAGCATCCAGCACACTCTGTCTGGTGGTACAGAAGGTGGACTGCTTATACTCTAGGTGTTTGAACATCATGTGTCAGGAAGAATCACTGCTTGGGAATGGCCTTGGCCTTTCTTCCATTTTATTTATGTCTGCTTCTTTGAGATTTTAGTCAATAGATGGGAATATAATTAAAGAATGGTAAATTGTACAGACATATAAAATAAAAGGCTGGTAAAATACAGAGACACAAAACATCCGATAGATCTTCCAGAAACTACTTGGTCAAAGCGAAAGTCACAAAAAACAAAGATGAGGCTGTCTTTCATGTTAGTAAGAGAGTCGAGCCCTTTCCGGAGGGTGAAAGAAGAATTTTCTGCAGTCACCAACGCAGTATCTATCTGATGCTTCACCTTCAGTGACTATATGAAAAGAGAGAACAGACCAACGCCTTTCGCTTAGGAATGCACAGTCTGAAACAAACACACTTTCTCCCCAGCAAATCTACTGCCAATACCTATGCATCTGGAACCTTCAACCCGAGTTACTCACTCCCTTATGGGTTTAATGATGAGGATGAACCGAATAAGCACCTGGACTACGGTGAAACGACAATGGAAACAATGTTTGCATAATTAACAAAGTACTTACAGGATATGGAAATAATAAAGCAAACAGAGCTTAATGCTGGTGAATTAAGTGACAGTAGGAAGGATACATTTCTAGAACAATTTTCAGCCTAGATATAGAGAGGAGAAACTTGCTTGCTTTTTAAAAGGGATCCATTACAACTCTTCCCTCTAATGAGAAGGCAGTCAACTTGACTTTCCTGAGACTGATTATCACTCAATACTTCCTAGTTGCTTTGATGTTCATCTATCTCTATTGGAGCGAGCTTGATACCTTTTCATTGCTAACTAACGTCATAATAAAGAACCAAATTTGAAACACTGTGACCCAGCAGCACTGCTTCTAGGGATCTGTTTTTTAGATATTTCAGTAAGAAGGTAGGAACATAAAGATAAAATTCATTATGAGAATAATGATACCTAACATTTATTGGGCACTTCCACTGTGCTAGACACACAGAACGATGATCTCTCTTTTCGCACATGAAGAGCCTGAGGCTTAGAGAGAAGAAATGTGCCCAACACCTCACAGAGAGTCGGTAGTATAGCTGGGGTTCTGTGTAGGCTGCTGGAATAAATTAGTCATTGAGAGCACGGATTCCAGAGCCAGATGGCCCGGACTTGCTACTTTCTGGTTATGTTGCTTTATTCAAGTTAACTAACTTCTCTGTGCCTTAGTCTCATCTCTGTAAAAATTGAGATAATAATAAATACTCCATAGCTTGTTGAACATAAGAATGAGTTACAGAAAACAGTCACATCTATTCCTTCCCTCAATACAGAGAATACATTTATCTAAACATGTCTGCGAAGGTGAAAAATTAAACAACTTAAATATCCTCCAGTGTGAATAACCGTACAAATGGAAAGAAGGAAAACTTAAAAAAAGAGATCTATGTGGATTATCACATTAAGCCACAGATTCCTAGAAAACAGAGCCTGAAGGATGAGCATTGGATGGTTTATAGGCATCATCCTTGATGAGGGGAGATGGCGGTGGTGCGACGGTTTACTTTTTATCTGGTACATTTCTGTATCGTGTGAATGTGTTATACGTAGATTGTGCTACTTCTGATATTTATGTTAAAAAAATAAAGATGATTTTTAAAAGCCTAGGAAAAGAAAAATACAAAAATATTTGGAGATTGGTCGTCTTTTCTCATAAAACTCTTAATTACAAAATTCCTCAAGCCTTATCCTAAACTAGGCATACTGTCATTGAACTATTTACTATTGATTTCTCATGGAGAATTGTTAAGATGGTTTTATTCCACTAGTTTCATGACAAACAGCTATTATTGTATGAAATATCTCCAACTTTAAACATTTCTTTTCAGTTTTGAATCCTTATTTCTCTCACCTTTTATCTTTGAGATAAGGCTGCTGACACTTATCAACCTTGGTCATTCATATATACGTAAAATTCTCATTTAATTTTCAAAATTGCACCCAAAAGTTTGGGGACTTGTTAATTTTGGTAAAAAGAAATAAAAATAGGGGCCATCTAAGTAAGACAACCAATTCATCAATAGTGGACATCTATTCTAGAATAATATCACCAATTCACTCACAAATAAAATGTCCTCCTTATGTATCTTATAATGAAATGGCCTGCGTGAAAATGTCCCTATACACCTAAATTAACTAAATTTTATGTTTGGTTAACATCCAATATTGATAGTAAGTGCCATGAAAGATGAATCTATCTCTCAATTTAATGGTTGATTTCAATCTTGCCCAACTTAAATCAAGTTTGTTAAACACAACTTTTTCCATTATTTATATAAATAGAGACACATATACAAGGTTTGTGCTCTCCCAACCTCTCACTCTTTGTGACCTGCTACAAGAGCAGCAATTTCCAGGTCGCCATCTGAATGAAGAAAACATGTTATGTGTTTTTATTTTGTATGGATAGTAGAGAGGGGAGGAGAAAACAAACATTTTAAAGAAATGTGGTAGCTTTCTTAGCAATTCAGTTACTAGGAACTGATCTGGGTTTCCGTGTCGGATACTTGTGGATAAATATTCACTTGGCCCCGTAAGAATACTGGAATTAGCTGTAGCTTAATTTTATTTGTATGATCACAAAGTGATGTTAACGAAATGTAAATAGATATTATTGGTCACTGTGATTTCTAGGTAACAGCTGAAGTTGTACAGTGGCACAGAGCTTAACATTTTATGCGGCACTTTCAAAATATCCTCTCTCCCCTTCAACTTTACACCTGCTCTGTGAGGTGAGTTACAGCAGTTCTATTATTCTCACGTTTGAGCTGAAGGAACTGAACTTATATCCTGAAATGTCAGTTTTCCGTACCATTTTAAATCTGTTCATAAAAAGAAAAAAAATATATACACACACACACACACACACACACACACACACACACACACACACAGAGAACAGGTCAAAAATATTTATCTTTTCAGAGTGAACAAAGTAGGACAAATCATGATTTTATGTTACATGAGTCCTATTAAATTTTTCCACACAGCGCTACAATGCCTCCCTGTTTTTTAACGGAGAGAGGTCACATTTCTGAGAGTGGCACAGAGGGCCATGTTTTTAAGAGAAAGGAAGACAGGAGTGCGGGACAGACAGACAGCTCTGGTACTAAAATCACTTTACTGAAAGAAAGGTGGTTTTTGTTTGTTTGTTTGTTTGTTTTTAATTCCTTCTGGCAAAGACTACAGGGTTTTGCTCCAGAATCCTACTCCAAAATGTATAGGTAATTTGTTATTTGCTTTGTGATGTGTAGTCAATTGAAGCATCGGGTTCCACAAGAAGATGCTTAGTTGTAAGTCTAAGCCTGGTGTGACGCTTCTGGCAAGGAGGGTATCATCTACCATTCCAATTAGCATTTTCCAAGGTGTTCATAATGGTTATCTAACATGATATTTGAAAATGTCACCGTTAAAATAAAATAACCACATGAAATTCAAAGTTAATATTAGGAATAGCTTTTAAAAACAATTTTAAAATTGGCTTCAGCAAAGTGCATTAATCAGATGGCAGACAACACAAGTGTTCATTTATTTAGAGTGGGCTCTGCCATGGGGTCAAATTCTGAATCTCTGCCATTTGCCATTTCCCTCTCCTACATGCAAACTCCGGAAAAGAAAAACTTGCATAAGAATGTGCAGGACACATTGCTTATTTATATGTAAAACCTTTATTCTGTTTTGTTATTTTAGATGAAACCCCATTTCAATTCTATTCTCTCAGGGAAGCATTAACAGTTTGAGCTCAGCGTGAAAACCATCAAACACTTGAGCTAAAATTTAGATGGGGCAATTTTGTCTGGTGAAGTAGAAAAGGACATGTGGAATGGCAAGGAACAGAATGGCTTATGGAAAGGCAGATGTTTTAATAACATGTCATCAAGTGGGAGCTTCAGACGTCTAACTTTAAATCTCCTGATATATCTCAAGAAAGTACGCTGAAGAGGAAGGATGCTCTTTTACCGAGAGAAGGAATACACATATCTGTCTTCTGGAAACGGCCAATGCATGTTTAAAAGCAATGATTAAAATGAAAAACGAAAACAAAAATGATTATAACCTGACGTCTGCATAGGGAATGGACAGTGTGGAAGTTCGGAGACTGGCATTGTGATCCTTGCTGTTGCCCAGACAGCACGTGATGGCAGGGGCATAATCACACTGCTAGATCTATCAGGCAGCAGACAGAAGCAATACAATTACAAAAGAAATTCTCCGTCCACTTCAAGATGACATTTTAATGAAAGACCACGCTAATACATGTCTTTAACTTTTTGTTTCTATAGCTTTTTCAGAAGGAACTAGTAAGGTTATTATCATACCTTATGATATTGGTACATTAAAATAAACTCCAAGCTTGCTAGCACATTTACATTTTATGGACCGATTTTCATGAGCAAAACTATATTTGCTGTTTTTGAAGAGAATGGCTACACATAAAGGCCCAGCAGTCTCCCAACAGGCTCGTTGATATGCTCTGTTCCATCAAGGATAATTGAAATATTTGCCACTAACCTTTAATTGATATGTTTGTAATTTTTATGGAATGTTTAAGACAACTTTGAATATAATCCAGTCCATTTCTCATGTACAAGAGCAAGCTGCACATATTTTTCTGTCATGAATGATTTAGACGACCCTGTCTTTCTGCAAAGGGCAGAGGGGATGATTAGCCTGGTAAAAAAAAATCTCTTAATCCGTGCCCGAAACACGTAAAACCAAACTGGTGGGCTCCTGTTTTCCTCCTTCTAAGTCCTCACATGATTCAGAATGAAAAACTACGTATGAGGAATCGGAGACACCACCGCCACAGTGAATCACACCCAGAAGCTCACGCTCCGGTGCCTTCCAGTTAGCTGGCTCCAGATTTGCTGTTGTTGCTGCTGGAGGCAATTTGGGGACTGAAGGTTTCAAGTCCTAATAAAAACGTCTTACAGACAGAAGACAATTCTTTACAAAACAAAGGCTCTAGCTGGGAGCAACAGTCTGGTCACATTTTGGGTGGCCTTGGGTATTTGGCAATGAAAATGTTTTAGATAGATGGCTATAATATATATGGGTCTGTGTGTGTGTGTGTGTGTGTGTGTGTGTATTCCAAATATTTTCTCAGAGAAAAACACACACACGCACAAAAATTTATTTTGAACGTTTCCTGAACTTTCAGGTGTAAAATAAAAAAGTAAGAGTAAAACGGATCTTGTAAGTGTCTGTTAGAAAGTCAACGAGAAGGAAATATTTTAAAAAATTACTGGAAGTATAAATATTGCAGCAAGAAGGCATCTCAAAAGATCACTTATTCAGGGCTTCCCTGGTGGCGCGGTGGATAAGAATCCGCCTGCCGATGCAGGGGACACGGGTTCGAGCCCTGGTCCGGGAAGATCCCACGTGCCGCGGAGCAACTAGGCCCGTGCGCCACAACTACTGAGCCTGCGCTCTAGAGCCCGCGAGCCCCAACCACTGAAGCCCGCGCGCCTAGAGCCCACGCTCCACAACAAGAGAAGCCACCGCAGTGAGAAGCCCGCGCGCCGCAACGGAGACCCAATGCGGCCAAAAATAAATAAATAAATAAAATAAATAAATTTATTTTTTTTAAATCACTTATTCAAATCCCCGATTTTCAGGCCTTTTTCTCCTCTCAAGTTCTTATTTAAGGTAACTAGAATCACTGAAGAATTTGGGGATCTGCTGAGGGCCCAGAACTAGCCGGTGGTGGAAGGAAAAATGTAATGACGTGTAAAAGGGAATTTAAGAAATAGTCTTCGATTAAGTAATTAAATGGAGGAATGAACGAATGACCAAATTCGTTAGGTTTTCTTGTTTTCTCTTGGGAAAATTACCTCAACCTCTGCAAACCACAGTTTCCTGGTTGGTAAACTGAGGCAGATTATACCGGAGGCTCTGCAGCTCTTCAGATCCAGGTGATAAGGCAGGAATCCTATGTCTTGGGTTGGCCAAAAATGTTCGTTTGGGTTTTCCTGAAACGTCTGCTGGGAAGACCCGAACGAACTTTCTGGCCGGCCCAATACTTGCCTTTTCCGGAAGGTGCTGTACCCACACGGGCTCTGAGGGCCACCGCACTTCTTTTTGGAAATGAGCGTCAACGGCCCAGCCAGAGAACTGTCCTTAAGCACGTACATCTCAGGTAGAGAAGGCTTCTGTGTTCGTTTTGTCCTCTACTTAACCACGTGAGGAGGAGAGGCCGTTCTGAAGCAGGAGACGCCGTTACCGTGGCCGTCGCCAGCACACACTCAGAACATGTACGGGCACATTCTTCGAGGAGTGTAACAAACAGTTCTGCAAAATGCGCTGTGCGTTCTTTAAGGTTTAGCACGTAAGTCTCTCTTACCTCTGTGGGATGGGAGGCATAATTTACGATCATATGCTGTACGGGGGGAAAGTGACACGGTTCCCCTGCCACACACACACACGGCCCCCCCCAGGGCTGCAGAACACTGAACAGAGAACTTCCAAAGGCTGTGGCTCCTTCCTCTCCAGATGTTACTTTCAGGGTCAAAGCCACTCACTGAATATATTTATCGCACCCTAAAATAGACCAGTCATAATTGGATCACACTGCTTGTCCATAGCTCCCCGGAAGAAGAAAGACACAGGAACTTCCCAATAATCCTACATCGAAATTGTCCGAGGAAAACAGGCTCAAGAAAGGGTTGTGACAGCACTCCGAGCCAACCCGAATAACATCCAGCCCACTTATCTAGCATTTCAATTTAATATTCGTTGTGCTAGGGCTGCCTGTATTACCAATGTCAAAACTCTAAAAAGTCTTATCTCTAACTTTCATGCCAGGGCTTCAAAAGAACTTTGAATTTGCATCTTACTCTAGGGAAGCTGTAGCTTAAAAACGTTTTTGCCCAGCTCGCTCCATTAATTTCTGAGGAAAACGCACCTACTGCTGTGAATATGACAGTTCTCAACCTTGGTGTTTTTCCAGGATGTCCCTGCCCAGGGAACAGGCAGCACCGTCCTGACTTGCCCGCTGGAACCGCACGCCAGCTGGGTAATCAGCTTCGCGGGCTGCAGGGCGGGGACCTCAGTGGGATGAACCCTGTGCCCCTTGCCAGAGCCCAAGAAAAGGAGAACATCAAGCTGTGGGGGGGGAGAAATACATTTTAGGTGATCACCTACATTCAGGGTGAAGGATAATTTGCCGCCGCCGCCGCTGGCTCAATTATTAGGGGCACTTAGTCTTTTTTATGTACTAGAAAGCTTTAACTTAAGATAATTGTCCTCATACCCATCAAATATTTTCCCCAGATTACTTCCATTGAGTCAGGAACAAAATTCATTTTGTAATGATTATCTGACTCAGGTAGAGCTGATTTTCTATAACTCTAGGCTGGAGCCAGTGACAAGGGCACAAAAAAGGATTATTTTTCAGCAGTTTTCAGCCCAGCTAAATCAGCAGATAATGGCATCTCTGATGCAGAGTGATTCTGACCTAAAACCCCGCTCATGGTTAATGTGTCTCACATCTCAAATATGCCACGGAGGCAAAAATATTCCATAGACATCGCCAGTGTTTCCAGAGAGCAAAAGAACAGGTTTAGGAATTTCTGATTTTCACGCTCTCCGTCAATTAAAAGCAATTGCTCAATAAAAACCCCAGAACTTGGTTCCTTTCTTCACACATTTTCCTGTGGAAGAGCATCAGCTAATAAACACAGAGACAGAGAAGTCATTTGCATGCCTATGTTACCTTGTTAGATCCTAGAGATCTACAGGGGCCCGAATAAAGATGCCAAACAAAACTCCTAAATGCTCTAACAAAGGGAAGAATAGAGGCAGCAATTTACTGGTATTGGAGGTTACTCAGAGATGAGCGGGTGCCTGTTTCATTGCAAAACTCCTAGAGAGTAGATTAGGCTTTGGTACCCAGCCAAATTACATTTAAACAGATCATTATACTCGCATACAAAAATAGATCTGAGATAGGCATATTCTTTTCTGTCTTTTGTTGACTACATTGTTATTCATTTTAGGAAATTTATTCCACGATCATTTGTTTAAAACAGTGTTTTTCAAACTCTCGGAGTCTAGAGCCTCATCAATGGGCAAGGCTGTAAGTGGAGAATTACACAGAAAGGCAGAGGGTACCGGGTTTCCCATCCAACCAGAGCAACTCCAGATTTATCTGCTTTGCACCCTAGAGTTCCATCTAAGGAAGAAAAGTTGAAAAACACTAGACAGAAAGATTGAAAATTTCAGAGTCTGGCATGGAGTAGCCACTCAACATATATGCACCGGATAGATGAATAAAACTATGTGGTGTACGTACGTGATCTTTGTCTTAGAATCATTTTCTAGTTTTTCATGGCGTATCAGTATTAAGTGGCAAAATATATTTGTGTGCTATATTTTAAAAATTGTACCTATCAATATCTTGCTGTTATATGTATGTATGCATATGTATGTTTCTATAGGTACACATAATTATGTAATTACAGTTGTGACAATGCCTAAATGGTAAGAAAGTTAAGCTGAAAATGAACAGCCAGTAGGCATGTCTTGTCCCATCAGTAAATCTCAGCCATGATGGTCCAAACGTACTTAAGAACAATCTTTTTGTTACTCAACAATTATCCCAGCCTGATCTCTGGTGTGACAAACATCTATGTAAATAAGCTGATGGATCCTTGCCTTTATGGGAAGTTTTGATACTCTGCACATTATAGGCTTTTTTGCATCAATTTTTTTCTTTTTTTCTTTCTTTTCAAAAATTTATTTATTTATTTATTTTTGGCTGCGTTGGGTCTTCGTTGCTGCATGTGGGCTTTCTCCAGTTGCGGCGAGCTGGGGCTACTCTTCGTTTTGGTGCGCGGGCTTCTCATCGCGGTGGCTTCTCTTGGTGCGGAGCACAGGCTCTAGGCGCGCGGGCTTCAGTAGTTGTGGCACGTGGGCTCAGTAGTTGTGGCTCGCGGGCTCTAGGGTGCAAGCTCAGTAGTTGTGGTGCAGGGGCTTAGTTGCTCCTTGGCATGTGGGATCTTCCCGGACCAGGGCTCAAACCCGTGTCCCCTGCACTGGCAGGCAGATTCTTAACCACTGCACCACCAGGGAAGTCCTTACGCATCAATTTTGATTTTAAAAATGATTTCATTAAAACACTGTTTTTCTCGATTATGAATTTGTAGCACCTGCCTCTTATGTTTCACGCCTGATTTGAGTGCTTCAGTTATAAGCAGGATTAAGCAAAATGATGTCTGGATCAGCCAAATCCAAAATCCAATGACCAGGGTTTGTGTGGGCACTATTCTAAAATGTGTTAACTCATCTAATTCTCATAATAAGTCTACGAAATAGGTGCTATTGTCTCTATTTTCTGCAAGGAAACCGAGGCACAGAGAGTACAGATAACTTCCCAGGATGTATACAATGAACAGGCACGAGAGCCGAGATTCAACCCTGGCAGGCTAGCTCCAGGGCCCACGGTCTTAGCCATTTTGCTGCACTGCTACCCAAAACTTAATGAAACAAACAAAGCAAAAATCGCCCCAAGCCAAAAACCTCCCAGAAGAAGCACCTACCTACATCTACCACTTCTGTATCCGGTATCCGGAGAATTCCCTGCCCCTCCACACAGCCTCCAGAGGCCACCTCTCCTCTGTGCTCAGGAACTGTGCCCTCATCAGTAGCTATGCTGGCCTCCTCATCCATGGAGGGGCCTGGCAATAGGTTTTGTGGCACAAGGGGACCCTCTGGTGCTTCTCTATTCCTGCTCTCTATTTTCTATTAAGCTGACTCTGTGTTCCGTGTTGAACAAAGGAGAAAACCCCTTCTGCCACGGGTGTCATATTTTGCCCCCAGGTCCCCAAGTTTTCCAGTCACTGGACTTTGTTAGATGGGCCCTTCCACCTTCTGCCATAATACTATTACCCTATCACGTCTCCGGTTCCCATCTCCACCTTCGACTCTCTCGAGTACTTGTACAACAGTCTTCTACTTCCTCTTATAATTCAATGACTATGTAAATATTGACAAATAAGCCAAGTGATAATCTCTGACAAGGTAGACATAGCATTTGAGATTTTAACTGAATTACCCATTTATCTATATTGGCATCCGGTATTGCCTGAATTTATGCACTTAAACTATGGTTGAGAAACCTAGACCATAGTTTTTCTTTTCTTTCTTCTTTCTGAGATACTATTTTTATTAACTATTAAAAAAAAAGATACATTGCTTCACATACCTTAAAATTAACCAACAGAAGCTAATAAGACAATTTCTCATGCCAGTCAAGGAGCAGCCATGTTGAAAAATCAATATTCAAAGCCTCTGCTTCAGTTCTCAGTAGTCAGGGCTAATGACCATTGTAAGATTATATGTAGTTTCTTTTTTTTTTTTTTTTTTTCTCAAACTAAGCAAATTATCAACCAAATGAAAAACAATCAATTATGTCAAAAGATATGATCGTAACTGGGGAAATAAATTAGTTATTTCATGTCAAGAGGTAAAAATTACTGGTATTTAATAAAACTTTTCACCTTATAGCCTATGGTGTTTTTACTTGGTAATCATGCTTTGTATGTATGCTGGTGCTGCAATCTGGTTTGCTAAGCCAATTATTGTAAGGAATTAAAGAAGAATAAAAAGTAATAGCAAATACTCTTAGCAAATCATATTACTCTGGGCTGATTAATTTTGATACATTTCTAAAGAGAGCAAGGTTAAAGAAGTTTAAATCTGAGGGCTTCCCTGGGGGCACAGTGGTTGAGAATCTGCCTGCCAACGCAGGGGACGCCGGTTCGAGCCCTGGTCCGGGAAGATCCCACGTGCCGCGGAGCAACTAAGCCCGTGCGCCACAACTACTGAGCCTGCGCGTCTGGAGCCTGTGCTCTGCAACGGGAGAGGCCGCAGCAGTGAGAGGCCCGCGTACCGCCATGAAGAGTGGCCCCCGCTCGCCGCAACTGGAGAAAGCCCTCGCGCAGAAACGAAGACCCAGCACAGCCAAAAATAAATAAATAAATATTTAAAAAAAAAAAAGAAGAAGAGGTTTAAATCTGAGATCTCTGACAGAGAAAATAGTTGGTATTTAACCTTAAAATGGAAATTGGGAGGCAGAAGAGCCTCGGTAGGCTCCAATCACTGTGGGCTCGTATGTCTGTGTCCCCACTGCTCTAAGAGTGAAAGGATTTAAGGAACGCATTTTGGGGGGGGAGGGGGGGTTGGAAGCATGTCACTGAGCAACCTTATAAGGTCAATTTCAATACCCAGGCTCCCTTCCCATAGTGACCCAAAAAAATTGTGCTTTACGATTTAAAACAGCTTATTATCACGTTTCTGATAGGAAACAAATGTACCAGTTATATATTTTAGTGTGTCATAAAGGCTGGAAAAATTTTTAAAAGAGAGCTTTAGGGGAAAAAAAAAAAAAGCCTAAATATACCTTTTCCTCAAAATTCATTCTCTGGAAAAATTCTGCAAACTGAAAAGGACCTATCATACTTTAAAATATTTTCCCTCTATACACTTAACTCTGTGGTTGAAATTTTCTCACTTGATCTTGAAATAATTTATTTAAAACATTGGTAAATAGGATAATTTCTCTTGAATAATTTGTAGGCTTTTACAGTTGAAGTTACTTTTCATTTTTCTCAGTTAGTAAATCTCACACTGTGACTTGGCAGGAAGAAGACACAGTCACATGTTGGGAAGGGAAACATTTCATGACCCCGTGTGCTATGTTCTGAGATGAGTTAGATGTACTTGAGTAATGCACAATTATTGGACTAAATGACAAAACACCATGGAGGTCCTGCTGGTTTTTTCTATTGCACATGTGCCTCTGGGGCTGTCATTAAGTGTTATTTTAAGGGGTATAAGTGTAAAGATAGCAAGTCCCAGGTATAACATTTTAACAAAGTAGAATTTTATGAACTCATTCATTTTTGGAGGAGGACTAATAAATTAATGGAAAATATGTAAAATACTGTTATTTAAAATAACAGGAAAAGAACCAGACATATTACCGTTTCACTTAATTATTCATAACAATTTTCTGGAATTGCTATTTAGGTATATTAATGCAAGAGAACAGACATTTAGAAATGGTTTACAATTTTTCTGTCAGCTTTACTGTTCTGGCCGTGAACTTTGACTTACCACCCTTAACTCTAATGTTATTTAAAACTGTGTCTGGATCCAATTTCTCAGAACAAAAATATACAGGTAGTTTTTAAAACAAAGTTTCAGTGAACAAATATCTTTAGAATTGACTGATTATAAATAAGCTGCATTTCTGCCCAGATAGCAACGTTACAAGACACTTGAGCCAAAGTTAGAATACTGTTCCCTGATTGCCATAATAATTTATAAAAGAAGTGATCGAAAGTCATATTTTATATATGGAGAGAAAGAAAAGAGGATTGAGTGGTTCCGAGTATGAGGCTATAATGTACTATATTTCAGTTCAAGTATAAGCAAGAATATATAGTACTATTACGCAAGTAAGCATAACAAAGTATCACTCCAAGCCAAAATTTATGATACACCCAGAGCAAACCAATGAAAACATTTTGCATGACAGTTAATAGACAGTTACAATAGAACCATTTGACTAAAAAAAAATAACTTTTTAGCTCTTTGAATCAATCATTTATTAATTTTACAAAACCAGTGACTAATTTATGTAGGGACTGAAAAAACTTCTGACATCCACCTTGACATCTGAGATTTACAAACTGAGATACTGAAAAGAAGCAAAAGGCACATTTACATAGAGGAGGCAAACAGGTCCGCTGCAAGGAGTCCAAAAAAGTTACTAAAATGTAGCCAGGTTTCCAAAAGCTCTGTTTGTAAGGAAAGCTGAGGATACCTTGTGAAAAGCACGATAAATCAGAGAGTGCAAAGGTAAAATGCTGGCAAAAATAAAATGCTTATAAAAAGCTGAAATTTATGTTGGAATGATAAAGAGGTAGGCATTCACATCAGGGACGTGGCAGTGATACAGAGTGAGAACAGATCTAAGACTTCATTTGTCTTCTATAAATCCTAGGCATTCTAGTGGGGGAAAAATTCTAGTTTCCAGCACTGATGTGTCAAACTACGCAAGTGTAGTTGCTAAAGGAGGCAAGAGAACTGAAAATGGAGAGGTTGAAGAGAGCCCTACACAGATGGTGGCCAAACATGCAAGATCAGTTGTGGCTTACGTTGACTGGAATTCCCATCTGGGGATGATTCATACAGAAACAGAAATTGCTCCGTTTGTCCTTCATTGTGTAAAACAAAATGCAGAAAATGTGAGTACCTTTGCAATAAATACAGACAAGATGTAGAAGAGAAATCAAGGACGGGAATAAAACTCGTGGGCTTACAAAGGAAGTACTTTGTCTTTTTTTCCCTTCTTAATTGCGCATTAAATTTGGTTAATTAAGTGTGATGAAATAGAACCAAATAATGTTATTGTTTGTAAAGTCTAAGTTATTTACCCTGGCAAATCTTTAAAATATACCATGTAGGATCAATCCTGTTTCTTGAACATGATAAAGGTACCAAAAATCAGTGTATTATCATCCAATGACACTAACTTTTCTTTTTTTCTGCTCTATAAAAAAATCTCACTTGTATCACAAATATGTGAAAACTATATATCAATGCCAATGAGTTTTCAGCTTCTTATTTATTTCTCGCTATACCGCCCTGTTCCTTTTGATTCAGGTCTTGGATTTACAGTCTCTTTCTAAGGGTCACTTGAAGCTTACTTCCATTATTCCTCACTCGTCCACTCTTAAATGTTTTTTTTTTTTTTAATAGGAAGGTACTTCGCAACTTGCAGTGTTTTTTTAACCCAATTTAATTCATTTCATACCCCATTCATTTTTTTGTCCACTGAAAGGAGACAATCAGTGTAATAATTAGACATCTATCATACTACATTTGTGATTTAAGAAACTTATACCTTGAATAAGATGGTAATATAAACCTATACTACTAAAAATATTACCTAGTTCCCAGTAATTAAATAGAATAAAGTAAGTTCTAAATTTTTATGTAAAACAGATTGCAGGAAAACTATGAACATATCTAGCTTACTCAAATAAAGGGAAACTATTATTTTTTTCCTAAAAATAGCACCAATGAAATATTTTGAGAGACGCAGTAAGAAGGACCTACCACATGAGTCAGGACAGCACGAATGAATTGCAAAGAATAAAGGTACTGTGCTAACATGTTCAACATTTTCCTAAGTAAAAACTAGATAGACATTTGAGCGGAATATTTTACTTCAAGCTGTAAAGGTTTGGGGGCTGTATTTCACATTTCAAGCAGTTGTTTCCCTAAACATCAATATTAAAACGTGTAATAACATGTTCTGTCTCAAGCATGAAATCAGAAAGCCGTATCAAATGCTTAAACTACATAATTATAGAGGGTTTGTTTTTCTAATATAAAAAAGGCCTAGTGATTTTAAATAGTTTAAATAATTATTACAATCTGACTGTGATGTGTTCTTCCTTCTCCCTTCCCAAGAATTTCTTGCATTATAATAACGGATTCTCAAGGAAAACATTGCATACACACAATCAGTTCCTGAAAAGTGTGGGTGGCTCACACAGCACGATGCAGTCACACTGTAGCATATAGTCTGCTTATAACAACATTGCCCTTAAATTCCATGAGACTCACTCAGCCTTCTTACATGAGCACGGTCCTCCCACGTGGCTAAGTGGATGTCAAGGATGTGACTGCTTGGGATAGGTCATGGCATGTAGGCCGTATCTGATTCACCATTTGAAAGTCAAGTGTGGAATCAATTGAGGAGTTTCAAACAAGGCATTTTAGAAGGGAAAAATGTCATTCCCCACAAAAAGCAAGAGGCACAGTGTCACAGTAGGACTTAAGGCCATCTTCTGTGGCCCAGTTTTCCGCTCTGTGATGTGATGTGTGCATCTAGTAATTTCCTCATCCAAACCTTCCTCCCTTTTGCTGCTCACTGAAAATGCCACATTGCAGTGGTGGAGGAGAGTGGAGCTTCAGGACTATTCTGAGGCCTTGGATATATCAATCCTGTTGACCTTTTTAAATATATGCCTATAAGATCTTACTTTTTAAAGCATAATTTTTACAGAATCTAGAATTCTGCCAGAAAAGAAATAGAACACATATAAATATCTATATGTATTCACACATTTTTAAAATTATTTATTTGGGGGGGGTGTGGATTCTTTTGTTTCATCTCTTTGGTATGACATTTTTAGAGAAGAGAAGTTTAAGAAGAACTGATAAAAGATAACGTCTAAGTAGAGGTACTCGTTGCTTTTTAACAACCCTAGGCAACAAAATGCTGAGTTGATCACCTCTGAGGAATGCCTTAGTCAGTCTAATGTATCGAAATGAAAAAATAAAGACCTTGTAATAAATATGTGAATTCAACCAGCTTTTGTTCAGTTTTCTTTTTCTCTCAAGACATCTACATGTTTACCTGATTAAAGAATATGATAATGGAAAACAACTTTTAAAAGAGGGTTGGGTGCAAGTTTTTCAGTTTTTTAAAAGTATCTTTAAAGAGTGAAGTTGGGCCCCTACTTTAGACCATATACAGAAATTCACACAAAATGGATCATAGACAGAAATGTAAGGTAAAACTCTAAAACTTTCAAAAGAAAACTTAGGAGAAGATTTGCTTTGCCTTGTATTAGGCAATGGTTTCTTAGATATGACACCAAAAGGACAAGCGACTAAAACCAGATTGGCTTTGTCAAAATTAAGCACATTTATGTTTCAGAGAAAACCACCAAGAGGACGAAAGGACAACCCACAGAATGAGATTAACTATTTGCAAATTATATATCTGATAAGGGAATTTTACCTAGCATACATAAAGAACTCTTACAACTCAACAACAGACAACACCAACAAAAACCCAGATAAAAATTGGGCAAGTAATTTGAATAAAATTTGAATAAGAAGATATATATAGCTGTCCAATAAGCACATGAGAAGATACTCAATATCATCATTAGGAAAATGCAAATCAAAACAATACCACTAGATACCTACTAGATACCACTTTAGATTAGCTACAACTTCAAACCCACTAGAATGGCTACAATAAAAAGGGTCAACAATAACAAGTGTCGATGAGGACCTGGAGAAACTGGAACCCTTGTACATTGCTGATGGATTATAAAATGACACAGCATTTTGGAAAAAGGTTCGGCAGTTTGTTCAAGTGTTAAATAATGAGTTGCCATATGATCCGGCAATTCTGTTCCTAGGCATATACCTAAAAGAAATGAAAACATGTTCACATAAAAACTTGTAAACAAATGTTCAGAGTAGCATTATTCATAATAGCCAAAAAGTATAAAGAATCTAAATGTCCATCACATTCTGAATTGGTAAACAAAATGTGTTACATTTATACAGTGGAATATTATTTGGCCATAAGAAGGAATGAAGTACTAAGGCATGCTACAACATGGAAGAGCCTTGAAAACGTTACACTAAGTGAAAGAAGCCAGTCACAAAAGACCACATATTGTATGATTCCATTTATATGAACTGTACAGAATAAGCAAATCCGTAGAGACAAAAGGCAGACTCACAGTTGCCAGGGACTAGAGGGTAGAGAGAAAAAAGCGTGACTGCTAATAAGTACAGTTTTTTGGGGGGAGGGAGATGATGAAAATGCTTTAAAATGAGACAGGGAGGATGGTGATAGTACATTCACAGAGTGAATGTACTAAAAACCACTAAACAGTACGCTTAAAAAGCTGAATCTTATGAATTATATATCATAAAGCTGTTAGATTAAAATATTTGCTAAAATTACAATGAAATCTTTTGTTATTTCCATTTTGATTAAAAAATACTTTTTAAATGCAGCTCCAAAAGAAAAGAAATACATAGTTATTATCCTAAAGAGAAAAAATAATCTAGTTAAAAGAGGATGGGCAAATTGGGTTGCGTTTTGGTAAGACTAATGTAAACATGGAATTTGATGACTGAATATGAAATCGTCCTAAAATAGGAAATACACAGACTATTATAGATAGAAATGGATAGGACAGAACAGGAAAGATCAAATAGGAGACATGACAAAAACCAATAAATTGTCAAGGTGTTACAAATAGTGGTCAACCAGAATAAACGTTAGGGAAGATGTGGCATTTGATGTGTATGTTAAAAGAAGGACAAGATTTTGATAGGTAGGGTGGTGGAAAAGGAAATTCCAGCCAGAGGAAATAGCATAAGGAAAGGGCCAGGGGCAGAAGGGCTGTGTAGTTCTTATAAGTGGTGGTCCCTTCAGCTTTGCTAAACCATGATGCTCTTGTAGAGAAGGGTCAGACCATGGTAATGGATTAGGTCACAGAAGGGATGGTCCTGAAAACCAAGTTGAGAAATGTATGTTAAATATGTGGACAAAGCAGAAAAATTCAAGCTGTTTGTTATGCAGTAGTAAGTTTGATCGATTTAGTCTAGTACAGGGTGGCATGGATATGAATAAGATCCAGTCCGTACCCTCAAGGGGGACACTATTTCCTAAGACAGAAAAGGAAACCAACACTCAGTAGGCAATGGGAAACAAGTGTCCTAACTGACAGAATCACTATGAATGGAGATGTGCTGAATGAAACTTAACTCAGCTTGAAAAATGGGGCCAGCGGTAGTTTCCCAGTGAGAATGACACATGAAATATGTCTTAAAAAAGGAAACTAAAGAAAGAGAAAAACTGTTTCTGGGACTATCTGAGTAATATGGACCAGATATACCATCTGCCTTAAACAGCTATAAAACCAGACACAATACCCGAAAAAAAGGTTTTCAGACATTGGTTGAGAGGAAGCATAGGATTCTGATCCCTGACATAAATGAAATAATGAGGTGAGTCCTACAGTTGCCCAGAGTTACTGTCTGGAGGCAGTTTCCAAGCCATTACACAGAAGGAGAAATTTTTACAAAGCCTAGCTAACTCACTGAGAGTAGGAGACATAGAACTGAGTACAGAGAGTCCCAGGCAGCTGTTAACATGCAGGGCAGAGTACCAAGGAGGACTCTGGAAATCTGCAGATGGGTCCTGTCCCCTTGAATCTTTAATCTGTTTGTGAGAGGAAACTCCCCAAAGCTGGGGAAAGAACTACAGGAAAGCAGCAGTACCAGCAATGGAAATTCCCAGAGATCACTCAGGGTTAGAAAGAGCTTGTGTTACCATCAGCTGGAGTGGAAAGACATCATGATAGATGGAGAATATTGTAGACTTCTCAAGTGGGACATCATTTTTATACTGAGGCTATTAGTCCTAGATTAAAGTTGCTTTGGATCCTCCCTAACAAAGCTTAAAAGCAAATATAGAAAGGATCAAACTGACTCCAAGTAACCTAACTGCGTGCCAGAACAAGATCCAATACTTTTGCTGTAAAGGAACACAACAAAATCCAGAATCCGAAAATGTAATCTTCATGATGTCTAGCATCCAATCCAAAATTAGTAGGCGTGAAAAGAAGCAGGAAAATATGAGGCATAATTAGAAGAAAATTCAAGCAATTGAATTAACAGATACAGACAAGTGGGAAGATAGGACTAGACAGAAGCATTAAAGCAGCTATTATAAATATGCTTCATAGACTTAAGATTGTCGAGAAGCACACAGATATGATGAGGAGAACTATGAAAGATATAAAAAAGAAACTGAAATGGAACTTCTAAAGATGAAAGATAAGATACTGAAGTGAAAAATAAATTGGATAAGATCAACAGAATATAGTACAGTGAATAGAAAAAGATCATTGACCCTGAAAACACAGCCATAGAAAAAATACAAAATGAAGTGGAGAAAAAGACTGAGGGGAAAAAAAAATCGAAAGAGTATCAGTGACCTGTGGAACATCAAGCTGTTTAACATATGTGTAATAAAGTTCTAGAAAAGGGGGGGGACACACACACAAAAATGAAGAAATTATGGCTAACATTTTTCCAAATTTGAAGAAAATCATAATCCTTCAAATCAAAGAAGTTCAATAAATTTCAAATAAAATAAATGCAAATAAAATAACACCAAAGAACAACATAGCCAAACTGCTGACTATCAATGATAAAGAGAAAAAGCTTAAAAGTAGCCAGAATAAAGAGAGAGACACATTAGGTGTAGAGGAAGAAAGAAAAAAAAAAAAAAGAAAAGACAAAAGCAACATTTTTAAATTGCAGGGGGAAAAAAGTCAAAATAAACTTCTATATCTAGTGAAAATATTTTTCAAGCATTGATAAAATAAAGCCATTTTTTTCATATAAAATCTGAGAAGATTCATCACCAGCAGACATGCACTACAAATTATAGTAAAGGACGCTTATCAAACAAAAGGAAAAGGGTAAATGACAGAAATTTGGATGTACAGAGAAATGAAGGCACATAGAAAAAACTTTTTTAAATTTTAATCTTTTTAGAAGATAGCTGCCTCTTCAAAATAAAACAGAGTAATGATGTATTGTGGAGTTTATAACGCATGCAAAAGTAAAATGTATGATAGCATTAGCACAAAGGACAGGAGGGAGGAAATGAAGGAACAGTGTTGCGAGTTTCTCACACAATATGTGAAGTGGTAGAATGTGGCTGAAAGCTGTCTATGATAAATGTAAGCCCTAGATCAACCACTAAAAAACAAAGAAGAAAGAACTATAGCTAGTAAGCCAATAGTAGAGATAAAATGTAATACAAAAAATACTCATTTAAACCACATTAAGGCAGGAAGAAAAGATAAAAGGAAACAAAAACATCTGGTCAACTGGAAAAATACAGTAAATTGGGAATTTTTCACCTAATTATTTCAACAATGACATTAAATATAAATATATATTTTATAACCTATAAAAATATAAATAAAATGTATAAATAAAAGTAGATGCTGATTAAAAGCCAGAGGTTGTCAGACTGTAGAAAAAAGCAACACCCAAAGATATGCTGTTTATAACAGACCTATGGATCAATCATATTAATGGTGAAAGACAGAGTGTTTTCTCCCTAAGCTCAGTAATAAGGCATCGTTGTCTACTTCTCCATCTCTATTCAAATTTGTACTGGAAGTCCAAGATTTGAAACAAGAAGTAAAACTCTTTCTATTCACAGATGGAATGACTACCTATTCAACTATCCTACGGAATATACAAAATAGTTCCCACAACTAATAAATGAGTCTTTTTAATGTCACACAATACAGTATCAATATACAAGTATCAATTGTATTTCTATGTATTAGCAACAAATAGAAATGAAATTTATAACTGTGTCATTTAAAATAGCATCAATATCATGTAATATGTAGAGATAAATTTTAAAAAAATATGTCCAAGCTACTGAAAACTATAAAACATTGCTAAATAGAAGACCCAAATAAATGAACAGGGATGAGGAGACACAATATCATTAAGGTGTCAATTCTCCCCAGATTGATTTGTTTTCAATGTGATTCCAATCAAAATTCCAACAGGTTTTCAAGCTTAAAAGGCTGATTCTAAAATTTATAGGGCAATGCAAGGGTACTACAGTGACCAAAATAGTTTCAAAAAGAAAAACAAAGCTGGAGGATCTATATTACCTGATTTCAAGATGTACTATAAAGCTACGGTAATTAAGACAATATGTGGTATTGGCATAAAGATCAATGGAACAGATCGATAGCCTACAAATAGACCCATTCTTATATGACCAATTGATTTTTAGCAGAGTCCCAAGGAAATTCAGTGAGGAAAGGAAATACTTTTCAACATATGGTACAGAACAAGTGGATATCCATATGTAAAAACACTGACTCTTACCTTGTACCATATATATCAAGCAACTTGAAAGGAATCAGAAATCTGAATAAAACCCCCCAAATTATGTAACGTCTACAAGAAAGCACAGGTGAAAACATTTGTGAACTTAGATTAGACAAAGATTTCTTAAATAGGACACACAAAAGTAATTTTTTTAAGGGTAAACTCTACTTAATCAACATTTAAAACTTGTGCTCTTCAAAAGCGCCACCATTAAGAAAATGAAAAGGCAAGTCATGTACTGAGAAAAATATTCACAGAACTGATATCTGATAGATTTATTCAGAATGCACGAGGTACCAAATAATAATAAGACAAATAACTATTTTTAAATGAACAAAAGATTTGAACAGATATTTTATAAAATGAGATATCCCAACATCCAATAAGCACATAAAAATATTCAATGTCCTTAGTCATTAGGACCAAATTAAGACCACCGTGAGCACACATATTTAAGAGTGGTTAAAGTTAAGAGGACTGACATATCAAGTTTTGGTGCAAATGTGGTGCAGATGAAAGTCTCATATATTGCTCGTGCAAATGCAAAGTGCTATATTTGGAAAACTATTGGCAACTACGTAAAAGTAAATATACACTTACAATAAGATACATAAGTGCCAGACATAAGGCCCCAAATTAAGGTTGGACCAGGAGTGAGGTAACATACGAAGTGTCTGTCTGTGCATTCAGTGGCCGTCTGAGTCAGCTGTAGCTGTATGCAGCTATATGCAGCTGACATGTAGCTGTGAAGAGATGTCTTGTTTTTTCACAAATCGGATTTCTTCACAGCAAATTCACTCAAGGAGCTTATAACAATGTACCTTCAATGCAAAAATTAGAATAATGGGCTATTTGGGCAGATTTTGGGGTTAGACTGTGACCTAAAATATGTGGATTTCAGAAAACAAAATAGGCCACTGTTTTAAAAGTGAAAACCCTCAATTTTAGATCAAGTCTTTCTTCCTGACTCCGAAGGGCAGTAATGTTCCAACTTATAACACAATTTAAGATATGCTACTTTCCTCTAGCCCTCATTTCAGATTCTTTGTCAATACTGAAAAGAATGTATTGCCTTCCCAATCCAAAAACGGGCAGAAGACCTAAATAGACATTTCTCCAAAGAAGATATACAGATGGCCAAGAAGCACATGAAAAGCTGCTCAACATCACTAATCATTAGAGAAATGGGTGTGGAGAAAAGGGAACCCTCTTGCACTGTTGGTGGGAATGTAAATTGATACAGCCACTATGGAGAACAGTATGGAGGTTCCTTAAAAAACTAAAAATAGAACTACCATACAACCCAGCAATCTCACTGCTGGGCATATACCCTGAGAAAACCATCATTCAGAAAGACTCATGCACCACAATGTTCACTGCAGCACTATATACAACAGCCAGGTCATGGAAGCAACCTAAGTGTCCATCGACAGATGAATGGATAAAGAAGATGTGGCACAGATATACAATGGAATATTACTCAGCCATAAAAAGAAATGAAATTGAGTTATTTGTAGTGAGGCAGATGGACCTAGAGTCTGTCATACAGAGTGAAGTAAGTCAGAAAGAGAAAAACAAATACCGTGTTAACGCACATATATGGAATCTAAAAAAAAAAAAAGGTTCTGAAGAACATAGGGGCAGGACAGGAATAAAGAGGCAGACGTAGAGAATGGAGTTGAGGACACGGGGAGGGGGAAGGGTAAGCTGGGACGAAGTGAGAGAGTGGCATGGACATATATACACTACCAAACGTAAAATAGATAGCTAGTGGGAAGCAGCCGTATGGCACAGGGAGGTCAGCTCGGTGCTCTGTGACCACCTAGAGGGGTGGGATAGGGAGGGTGGGAGGGAGACGCAAGAGGGAGGGGATATGGGGATGTATGTATACGTATAGCTGATTCACTTTGTTATACAGCAGAAACTAACACACCATCGTAAAGCAATTATACTCCAATAAAGATGTTAAAAAAATTATTATCTTGATTTTTTAAGCTAACATTATATAGGAAAACACAGATTTGCAAGATTAGAAGGTTATTATTCCCTTTAGAAATCATTTGCTGTACACTAGGGTTCATTTAGGATACTTTATAATGTGAACTCCAATAGTTATTTAAAATTTTACATTAACAGACAAATATGTAGAAGACATACAGCATAAAGCAATGTCTATTTACACTTAATTTTAAATTTAAAAGAAAGCTATGCAGCGGCCATAAGCTAACTAAATAAAAGTAATTTTCTACTTCTATTTCACACAGTAAGTCAAGAATGGAATTCACACCTAGAATCTGGTCTTCCTTACGTGTAATCTTTTAAAAACTTGTAAGTCATTTAATTACATTCTTCTGCATGAGATATTAAAATGGGAGAATAACAACTTAAATTCAATTTTATTTCTTCTTTAGAATCCTTATACTTGATTTTTTTTCTTTGTAACTGAGCATTTTTTGAGCAGCTGACTTCTTTATTTTGAATATAACTCTTATTTCACATATAGACTATCTACCATGTTTTCCCACAAAAGGAAAATCAATGAAAACAGCATGAAGAGCCCCAGTACGCCTGTTTTTGATGAATTATGTCCTTAAAGACATACCCAGTACGTGGTTCAAAATGTATTGATTACGAACAACTGTTTCTGTGATGTCAATAATGCACTATTCTCTTGAACTTCCCCTGAAGTGACAGGGTTTAATCAGGAGAGCCCTAAACAATAAATTGACTACCAAGAAGGAGACAGAATAATGAAATTGATTCAAAGTTCTAAAATAAATACTGATCCTAAACTTGAGGAAGACATACTGATGTCTGTTTGCTCTGCCTTTTTTTGACTTGTATCTTTCATAATAAGCCGCTTACCGGAGGGATTATTACTTCACCAGCTTTAAGCTCCTATAGAGCCTATGGACATTTACTACCTTTCTCCATGCTATTCAATATTAAGAAATTTAAAACAACCAGAAGTTATTTTGAAATGCCACTTTTACTATTTTAAATCATTTTTCTATCATATAATACAACCCCTGAATACACTCTCCCTATTAGGTTTAGTTCGCTGTCTCCTGTTCTGCTTTGTTTCACTGCCAATTAAGTGACTGAGAGACCCCGACACTTTTAAAGCCTTGCTCCAAAGAAGAGCATCCCTCCCTGTACAATGCTCTCTATTAGACGGGAAACCATTTCTCTACTGAATGTTCAAACCACAAATAAATTTCCCCAATTCAAGAAGTGAGCTATACAGAGTTGTATGCTTTTCAAAACGTCTCTACCATTCTGTGGGTAGTTCGGAATTAAATTTCTTAATTATTCAGAGAATGTAGAGTCTTCTGATTAAAACCTGTTAATCTATTTTCTAGACTTCAAAATTCCTAATATATTTTTTATTCAGAATGTTTTCTAAAATATCTTAAACAAAAGTTTGAACAATACATTTCAAGTCCCACTTTAAAATCTATCATTCACACAATCATATCTGTAACCTTCAGTTGTCACTATAATTATTGGACAATACATAATCTCAGCACCAGTATTACCTATCTATTTCATCATCTTGCTCCCATTTCTCCATCTTGCCCACGAGTTTGTTACGATAGAAGCTTTGTTACGCTAGCTTAGAATCCCGACTCCTGCTTTGGCAGTCTAAAAACTATCGAAGAAAAATGACGAATTTTGACAAAATATGTTCTAGCAGTTCTACCGCATTTTCTAAGACCTCATAAATCAGTTGTTCACTCCTCCTTGGTTTTAAACTCTTAACTTGCAATGAATAAGTTAATGGTCCAGGGCTGTCTAGACAATCCAAGGATGAATTGAGGCTTCATACGTCAGTGATGAAAATACTGGCTTTGGCATCTGACAGAATTCAGACCTCAGATCTGTCACTTAATAGCTCTTTTTCACCAGGTCAATCTTTCTTGGTATCATTTTTTAAAACAATATGAAAATAAGGGACAATAGTTAGTGAATGACAATTAAATGAGATACGCCACATACCGTGTCTACAGGATTTTTCAGTAGAGAAGTGCTCAGTCAGTGCTACCTGCCTTTCTCCTTGCCATCATAATATAAGAATAGTAGTTTGCTAATGCTGTATCTTATTTCTCTTGCTGGGAAAGCCCATTCGACAATCTCTTCTACTTAATTCTTTTGTTAGGACAACCTGGTCATTAATATAAAAGAAGTTAAATCCACTACTTCAGAATTTTGAGCTTTTTTTTATTTTTTCTGTTAACTTTTTCTTTTTTTAAATTGAAATGACTATATATTGCAAGAATAAGCTAATTGTACCTCTTTGCAGCTGATAATGTTTTGTTCCATAAGATCAGCACCACTATCGCCCATATTACACGTAAGCTACCAGATACTATTTAATTTAATTATAATTTTAAAAGACTGAAGTTTTGCTCACATGATTGGTTTCCTGCTGGGCATGACATCTTAAAAAGTGATTCATTTAAATAATAATCCAATTATTAAACTTTGAAAAACTAGGTCTTTCAAATATGTTTCTATGGGATTTAATGTTTTATAAACCTTTGCCAAATGTTACCCAAGCATCTTTTTATCATATTTGAAATGTTGCCAGATTAAGGCCTCTGCTCAGCAGGCATGATGTGGGGATGTTAAGAACTTTCATCGTTTCTAAGACTGATGACTGTAATTCATAATTATCCATTCCCCCAGTCAAGTGCACCAGCAAACATCACTTGCAATGGCTGAAGCAAAGGACGCTCTCTCTCCTCCCTCAGTTTAGATTAACAGGCTGTCTCTCTCCTGCACCTGCTTTCCACACCTAACACTGCTTCTAGAAGAGAAACAAACAACATGTCTCTCAGCAACCTATGGCAAGTTCCCTTTTGGTACCATTTTACATTAAGATATTGCTTAGCACCTACTTTGATCCAAGTTCTGATTCAGGGGCTGGGGATACAGGATTTATTAGATAAGGTTATCTGTTCACTATCTAGAGGTTGGAATGAGAATACACTTTGGGCTGGAAGATACAGAAATTTGGGGCTGGAGCCAGTCTGAGATGAACGTGCCAGTTAGACGTAGAGCATATGGGCACTTGGAGGGGCGTTTCAGAATGTGTGACGTCATAGAGGCAGGGGGGAGCCTCAAGAAGCCTTCTACACTCCTTTGAGCTTGACTAGTAGCACGTGAGATGGGTCACACATTAAAATAACAACAACAACAACAATAATGTGATTGGCTTCTACTTATTAAATACTTCATATGTGACAGGTAATGCCATCTGGTTCTATGTACATTACTTCCATTAATCCTCACAATCCCAAACTGGAACTTATAATTTTTATTCCCATCTCACAGATGAGGAGCTTGAAGTGCAGAGACGTTAACTCACACACCCACAATCACCAGCTAGTGGTAGAGCCACCAGCCCCATTTCAAAGCCAGTATCCTCAGATCACTGGGCCAGAAGACTCTCTTGTGCAAATCTTCTAAGCCTTTGCATACCCCTGGCCCAGGCAGTTAACGAAGGACTCGACTCTCACAAAATACTGAGGCATCGCTACGGGACTGATGGGCTAGCTAGTTGGACACAAGACTTGACTGTTTCCACTCAAACCATGCAACACAGACAAACATACATGAAGCAAGGAAAGGACGGTACTATTTATGGAAGAGTAGTACTCTGTTCCACACCATTTACAGGACATAATCCTTTCTATCCTCGTGTGGGAAAAACTACTCTTTGAGTCCACGTTACCTAGTTATGCCTCTCTTAACCTCTACTCTTTGCTGTCGACTGCTAAACCTCTGGATATGGCTCTTCACTATTTTAAGATTTTGTCTACCGGCTCTTCCCAGACCACCACCGCCAGCATAGGACGGCATGATCTGGCCTCTGTTTCCTGATACTCACATTTTCAGTGACCTCTTCCTTCACTCCATCTCATCCACCACTCTCAGAGTCACACAACAGAATATCCCTTGCTGAAACTCTACTTTGAAACGTTAAATCAGACCTCCTTCAGTCTCCCCCCACCAGCCTCTCTCTACCTACCTGGTTTGCTCAGTTCCTCTCACTAAATCTATTATTTGACTCCATCAGGACTATGACATCAGGCTGTCCTGTCTTTGCTGCGTTTCCCATCCTGGTTACTATCCACAGCCCCACATATGCCTCATTCTCTTACCACCCTCTTGCATTCTCAGGCTCTTTCGTTCTTTACATGCTATTTGGAAAATTTCATCCTGGATTAATACCATATGTGAGTTTTCCTGCTGGGAAGCTTCTGGAGAAAGTCATGCAGTCCTCTGAACATTCACAATCATCACCCTTAACAAGCTCTCAGCAATGCTGGGCAATCTCACCGAATTTCTCTAGCTGTTATTCTTTTCCAATCAATGCAATGATTATTTCCAACATTGTTTACTTGCTTCAATCCCGTGACTGTTTTTGCTCATTACTCTCGACGCTGTCCTCCCCGGTACAGCAAATGCTTCCAACTCCTGCCACTGAACCAACAGAGCCTCTTAGTACATGTATCCATCCTTTCCTCTTTTCCTCCTGATACACTAGAAGAGATATTCCTTTTCCTTTTTAAAACCATTTCCTAATATAATAAGCTTGAATGTTTAAAACCTCTTGAATATGCTCAGTAGTTGCACAAAATAGTCCCTTACATCAGTACTTCTCTCCCTCGGCTGCCCTTTAGTATCACTCGGGAGCTTTTAAAGCCCCCAATACTCTGGATAAAACCCGGTCCAATTAAATCAGTGCCTCTAGGAATGGAACTCAGGCATTTGTATTTTATACAGCTTCCCAGGTGACTGTCCTGTGTAGACAAGGATGGAAACCACTGTGGAAGATCCTAATACACGATGAGGCTTCAAGCTAACTTGGAAATTTTCGCAGCAAAAAAGAAGAAGATGTGAGTTAAATCAAAACATGAATTTTATTACTGAGACATTAATAAAAATGTTTTTATTCAAGAAAAAAATTCCTTTCTCTACACCGGATTGCTGGATCCCATCCGGGTGCCTATTTTTTCAGGAATTCTGTACTATCACTAAACCAAAAAAACCAAACAAAACAAACCTCTGTTTATTTCACATCTTTCCCTTCATGCATTCCTATTCATCTCCTCAATTTCACAGCCAAATTTGGGAAGAGCTGTCTGCATTTGTTGCTCCTTTTTCTTCCTCTATCATTCACGGAACAACCTTCTTTAATCTGGATTTCGCCCCACTCCTCTATCTATCAAAACTCTGTTGCAAAGGCTAGCAGTGATATTCTTGGTGTTTAACTCAAGGGGAAACTTTGTACTCTTCATTTTACTGACCTTTCAGCACTGTGTGGAAATACTCTCTCCTTCCCTTGGCTTCCATGATGCTTCGCTCTCCATGTTTTTCTCCTACTTCTCTGTCTATTCCGTATCAGTCTCCTTTCCCAACTGCTCCTCCTCCACCGAATCGCTAAAGTTCAGAGTCCTTTAGATTCTTTCTGCTTAGGACTCTTCTTCTTTATCTCCCTATGCGCTCTCTCCAAGCAACCTCATCCTCTATCATGACTTCAGGTACCATTTGAAAGCCAATGACTCCAAATTCAGACCTTTGGTCCAGATTTCTGAGCTTCAGAACTATACACAGAGCTTTCTTTGGGATACACCGCTTTCAGATATATTGTAGCCACTTCAAACTGAACGTAAGAATCAAAAACACCACCGTCGTTTTGGCCCTTCGGACCTCTAACCCATCCGGTCCATTCTCTTTCTTAACCAGCCATGACAACCACGGACTTGTCTCCATCTTCCCAGGGGACCCCGACGACGTCACCCTCTTCCCCTTCCTGAACTGGCGTAAAATTTTCCAGACTGGTCTTCCCATAGCCTCTCCTCTCCATGTCTGTTTTGTTCTTCGCACATTTATCAGAGTGATGATTTTTAACAGAAATCTAACCTCATCACCCCTTTGCCTAAAAATCCCCAACGGTTTCTCATTGCACTTAGAATAATGATCAAATTTCTTTAACGGGCTCTGCAAGGCCCTGGACGACCTGTCCTTCACTCACTGCTCCAGTGTGATGTCTTATCTACTCTCTGCTCTTCTTGCTCCAGACACACTGGGCCCCTTTCAGGTCAAAAAGTATGCCAAGCAGTTCCCCACCTTAAGAACTTTGTGCTCTTTCCACGGCCTGCCCACTCCTTACCCCAGGCTTCAAGTCTGCTCAAATACTGGGTCCCCTGTGTGTCCCTCCTTCCCCTATGACAAGGGCAGATTAGCCTATCGCAAAATCCAGGTAAAATTGTGTGCTTTATTTTTCACATCAATCAGAACAACTTGCAATGAGAGCACAGTGTAGATGTAAGTTTCAGGATCCTCAGCACCTAGCAACCAAGTTCCTGGCACATAAATATTTGTTAACTGGAAGAATGCTGCTTTCATTAAGCTTCTTTAACTAAAGGCTAAAATTACTTTTCTCGTGTGTTTCTTTTGTTGCCATTATTCAGATTCATTACGGTCTATAACTGAGAATTATTACAGAGGCATATCCAAAGTGAGACTTTCATTCTCCTTTGCGACACCACGTATTACGGAAACATTAGCTCTAGAATAAAGCATCCTAGCTTAAGAATGGAGATTCGAGAGGTGCAGCTTGGGGTTTCCTGTGCTTCCTACTAAAGAAGGGTTGTCAAAACATGAACAGAAATTTACATGACAAGAGAAGAATGTGAGAAACTGGTGTCATCTGAATAAGTCAGGTCACATTCTGAACTGGATGCTCAAGTTCCCAGATGGGCAAAGTGATCCTGCATTGCAACACACCTCTCTTTTTACCCATAGCGAATTCCCACGATGCAGAGGACAATAAAATCATTGGAGGGGAAAAGGAACAGATGCTCTTTTCTTTTGAAAATAGTTCTGTTCCTAGTAAGAAAGCAGTTGTGTTCCTTCAAGAGTTGTTTTATTTCTGCAAAATTACTCTGAAAGTGTTTGCAGTGAATATTACTCCAGTAACCAGCTCCAAAAATGCTACCCTAAAGAATAGAACCCATTGTATTTATGACTTACGGTACTTATAAAACACACATTTGGTTATAAATGTGACTGTGATGATATCAGACAGAAAATAGTTTGGATATTCACAGTTTTGAAGGCTTTAAGTGGTATCCTTGCTGTGTCACATTTTTATACCCATTCATGTTAATATCCAGTTAGCGAATGAGGATGTTATTTAAATACAGCATTTCTCCTACATAGCAATTAGTAGCTCACTGATGAACCATTTGCCTTCAAAATGTGCAGAATGACGTAAGTGACAGGTTTTCTTTCCATTACATTTTTATATAATGTGTTTAACTAAAAATGTACCATCTCTCTTTGCTCTGAAA
Organism: Physeter macrocephalus; assembly: GCF_002837175.3. Lineage (NCBI taxonomy): Eukaryota > Metazoa > Chordata > Mammalia > Artiodactyla > Physeteridae > Physeter > Physeter macrocephalus. The sequence continues at coordinate 119,876,128 of NC_041233.1, read as the reverse complement.
GGAAATTCTTCCTTAATTTTATTTAATTTCTGAAAAACTGGAGTTTTGTCAATGAAGAAACGTGAAGACTTTGATTTTGTGGTTCAAATGCCAAATAAAAGGAATCCTCTCATTAATTATACGTGTTTTCTAATATTCAACTCTGCTTTTATTGAAATCTAATTTTCCTATAATAATTCTATTACTCATCTTCTCCTCCTTTTTTCAAATAATTAGATTGCCCAAATTACTTATCTCCAAAGTCACATCTATCCTATGTTGATAGGCAGAAATCTCATCTCAGGAAGATTTCTGACAGTGAGTAGTTAGTTCAGCTCATTTAGAAATGATATATTTCATTAAGATATAGGCATATATCTTAATGATAGCAGAAAACTCGCACTTCCTTTATTTGCCAAAGCATCCATGCTCTTAATTTCACGAGGGTATTTTTAGTTTCTAGTAATTTGGAAAAAGGTAATAGGTGAAAAAGTCAGAAAATAAAGTGTGAAAGTATGGTGTCAAATGCTAGCTATATATAACACCTATAAAACGCATAGAGAAGTACATTTGCATTCCAAGAACACCTGTGACATTTAGACGTTCTATACAATTCCTGCTTTCAGTCTTCGCCTGCATCACATGCTACTATTAGTTCTCTCTAAATATAGTCAGAGACCTTTAAATAGTCAAGTACTCAGAGGGTCTATGGTGCAGCAAATAGTAATTCTTTATGCTTTTCTACTTTTTATAATTCTTGTTTATAAAGTGGTTTAAAGATTATAATTACATTTAGAGGAACTTAGAAATTCCACGTCAAAAAACTTTAAATGACCATGGTTAAAAAAAAAAAAAAAAAAAAGAAAGAAAGAAAACTAACTGCAGCCTTAGGTTTCCTTTACAATATATTTACAATCAGCATGCGCCCCAAAATTCTAACAATGAAAATTATATTTCTGTGTCACATCTTCGGGAATAGACTTGCTTTTATGTAGAGGGGCAGGACCTGCTCACTGACAAAGCAAATAGCCTGGATTCCATTTAACGATCGCACCAGCATAGGACAGATTTTCATTCACAGAGTTCATTACACATTTGTTATAGATTTTTTTTTTCTGGTAACGTTTATCTTTCCTGTTTTATGAACCAAAGCTATTTTATGTTTTCTACCTCTTCTATATAAAATTCTCATAAATAATTACTGGATTGCAAAGGCTCCTGCCAGCCGGACAGTTGATAATAGCTATTTCTAACCGATGCTAAAAGAACTATGACGGTGGAGTTACACACTTACACAGTAGTCTGATTTATTTCTCCTCTCTCCTTCCATCCTTGTCTCCTTCTCCCTCCCTCCCTCCCTCCCTTCCCTCCTTTCTTTCTTATTATAAGTTGGCATTTGCAACATTGCACACTTATGCACAAAGAGGAGGTGAGATGTCATTTATCTACTGAAGTACTATGGCTATAGGCAGGATGCAGAAGAAAGTGTACAAAGAAAAGGCAGACGTTTGACAGTTTGTTAGAAAGTTATGTATGAAAGAATGACGGGATTGACTAGAAAATCAGAAAACAAGTTTCTCCAGAAGACAGGGCTATCAAAGCGCCTGGCCTCGCATGGGTACTCACCACACCCGCGTCTTCCCAGGGGGTCGTTCTGGACCTCCACGTAGGCCAGCTGCCAGCAAAGTCAGCACACTGGGCCTCGGCCGCCTGGCTCTGCCCTGCGGAGAATGGCGGCCACCTTGCCTTCCTCGGAAGCGCCTCTTCTTAGGAAACAGCTCTTGGCCTGCAGAGAGAAGACATTCCTTACACAGGGACCCACAAGCCACTATGACTGTACATGAATAGTTCACATATATAAGCTCAATTTCTGTTGGTAATTATTACCTATAAACATTTATAATTACATGAGCTTTTTTTTTCTGGAAAAGAGGAATAAATAGATAAATTTGCTATAATTGTGCACGTGTAGGTATACAACATTCACTAAAGATACAAATAAAATACTGAAGGCATATTTGGCAAGGTTGACTATAGTTAGTTAGCAGATCCATCAAAACTCTGGCCCTGATCTTCTGAGCATTGGATTTAATTTTCTTAGGATATTCAAACATTACAACATTCAAGTCTATATGACCGTGTATTGGGGTATATCTAGCATGTTCACTTTACAATAACACACATCATGGATTCTGAGAGCAAATGGAAAAAAGTTCAACTTTATGGGGAAAAAAAAAAAAAACTTTCCTTTGTACAATGATAGATTATATTACTTCCAGAAGAGTAAGAGAGACAACAGAACGGCTGTGGGCACATTAGGAGAAGAATCAGGCAACTCCCGCCCCTCATTTCTCTGCCACACGGAAGGTGAAGTAACTTATTTGATTAGTGAGTTTACAAAAAAAAACCCGGACAGATTTAGGGCAGACGCTTCTCATCCCCTTCTCTTGGGAGCCGGCCTCTCCTCTGAAAACGCAAGTTCGTTTCTGTTTTCCCATATGCCACAAGCTTACTCAGGGGCCCGTGCTACCAACGACGGGGGCGGGGCTGCAGGCCACAGCTGGGAGCGTCGGTTCAGTTCACAGTGATAACCGTGCCCGCTGTTTGATACCACGGTCCTGGTCTCTCTCCTCGTCCACCTCTCCGATCTCATTTGTGCGTACCTCCCTAACACACACCGTCACACTCCAACCGGAAGAGCCTTCTTCCAATCTGTGGCTACGCGGCTCTCTTCACTGCATAAGGAGCTTTGTATGGGCATCTTCCGCCTGGCTTGCTCTTCCCATTCATTTTCACATAGCTGGCCCCGTGTCACCTTTCCGTCCTGATCTGAATGTCCTCTGCTAGCTGGCCTTCCTGACCGCCCTGTCTAAATACCAGCCTTCTCGCCATCGCTGAATATTACAGTCCTCTGTTCTTTTTCTTCTAAACTAACACAACGCGGCATTGTATTGTGGTCTTTTGGTTGGTTTCACTTCCTCCCCGGGACTCCAAGATTCATGAGGTGAGGGATCATGGTTGTTTCATTTGTAACTATTACATAGTAAATAGTCACTCAACATTTCTAGAATAAATGATTGAAAAGACATTGGTAGACATGGAACCTTAAAATGTATTTTACTTCTGGGAAATATTAAGAGGGACATAATAGTTTAAGGTCATCATGAGATAGCTTTGAAATGCGTGTATAGGAATTGTGGTGTTTAAATGATACTATCTTCACAGAGCAAACACAAGAATGCCCAGATGATAAAAAAGAAATGCTGTGCTGTGTGGCCTGATGCTAGCATCTAATAATACATCTGGAGATGGTGTCTATCATTTTCCAGCATGTACTTGGGAAGCTTTGACAAGGGAAAGTGTTTTCACAGAAAATACAGTATTCATTGAGTATTACCATTCAATTCCAGCACTAGAGACATTGACAAAGATATTCCAAGGAGCTGAGTAGAAAACTGAACAGTCAGCTGCCACATGCTCTTTGGAGGACCGACAGGCAGAGTGTAGGGCCAACACGACCTAAGTTTTCAGACCACTCAATAGAGCGGGGAAATCAAACCTTCAAGTGGCCTTCCTCAAGAGGGGGCTTTAGCAGTAGCCATAACTGTGCTGGCGGCAACAGCCATGGAGACAGTGGTGGCAATGCCAAGCAGACGTTGACATCCTCAAAACAGGGAACAAAGTCACGATTCTTACGTGTCATAAGATAATAAGGTTTGATGGATGGCAGTTTACTTTGCAGATGAGTTTTTAGTAATTACATTTGCCAAGGACTGCTTTCTCTGCTTATAATCGATTGTGCAGCCTCTAGTAAAGCCTCTACTAACAGGAAGAATACGACAGCAAACAGAATTTCTGAAAACAAACACAATCTGAAACTCATTTCTGAGTAAACTAAAACTACATAGGAGCGAAATAGAGCCACCTTTGTCCAGGGAGGGCAAGGCCCTGCAGCTGTCTCAGGTGGCCCAGCCTCAGACTCTGGGCTCCAAGGTCACCGGCAGGGGTAGAGTTTGTGACCTTCTTTGGTACCAGACTTGCCCTGATGGCAATGAAATGCTACACTAAGCTAGGCAGGAAGGTTTTCAGGAGACGCTGAGCAAACTAAAATTGGGTTGAACACCACCCCAAAGGACCACAACTTATCAAGGGACTCACAACGCAATCTGTTTAAAAATTCCTGGAAATTCCCTGGCGGTCCAGTGGTTAGGACCCCGTGCTTTCACTGCTGAGGGCTTGGGTTCAATCCCTGGTCGGAGAACTAAGATCCCACAAGCCCCCAGTGCAGCCAAAAAGGAAAACAAAAAAACCCCAAACGAAACAAAACAAAATTCCTCGAGCAAGGGGCCGCGTAGATGTATTATGTACCCTCAGCCTTTGGAATCTGGGAGGATTTGGCGTATGCCACTTAGAGAGGGATTCAGGCTAGCATGCAGGCATATTACACCTCAGGACAGTCTTGAAGGTCCTGAAGTGTGACTTCGAACATGTGCGCAACTGGTGTCCAACTAAAGATCTACCGGCAGTTCATGTTTCATAGATGCTTATATTATGAACATGAGCCAAGTTATTATTAAACGCAGTGCTTTGTGATAGTAAGTTATCAAGTAACAATTAGCAACAGGTGGTGATAGTACATATATATAAAATATACATAACTACCATAATAAAATATATAACATATAATATCTATAAAGATGTTTTAATAAAAGACAAGTGTGTATGTAATATAAACATTATATAGATCTAAAATATATTTATAAACTAAATATATGTATTTATGGACATATATTTTTCATCATGAAAACATATATATATCCCTGAAGACAGTGAGAAGTATCTCTCTCTGCAACTATGCACTTCACCTCCCCCTTGCAGTTGTTCTTCCCCAAATCTCAGGAACTTAAAGTTATTAAAAAGAATAAAAACTACATCAATACAATTTTAAGCTCTGAACATACGCAAAGCATTATGGGATTCAAAAAAATGTATGATATTGGAACTTGCTTTAGAGAATGTACTTCACTGCATTATTTATTTTCCTGGGTAGATACGTGTGTGTACATACCCAGAGCACCTTAATATGCTTTATTTCCAAAGTATGTGTTCCTGGAAAGACTCCTGCTAATCAAGTGAGTGTGACAGTGCTATATTTGAGCTTTCATGTCACCCTCTCAGAATCTGGAGGCCAGCCTGTAATGGAGATTAGAGCTAAATAAATGACTCAATAGTCAACCTTCTAGAAACGGCCATATTTAGGTCTCAAGGTAATGTTAACTTCACTGTGGTCTTAGTAATCTCATCAACTTTTTGGTTAGGATGGATAAATAACTAGCTTTTAGTATGTAAATTACCAGTGAAAAACGTTTTACAGAAAATGGGCCAGGTTAGAGATGTAAATGAGGCCTAAAATGTCCCATTAGGTTCTGAATTGCCTTTTTTTTTTTTTCCCTAAGCATTATAAATCTTGCAAGCTTTGGGGGTAATTTTCTTGCCTGAAGAGGCTAGTAAGGTCTTTCCCAATAAGAAATGACCAAAAATACTTCTGAAAACTAATTCTGCTTGGAAAATATAGAGCAACTTGAATACTGAAGTATAGTTTTTAGATAAGTTGTACAGACCACAGGTACAGATTTTGCAAAGGACACAGTGTGGAGAGGTATCATTCAATGGCTCTCGTTTAAAATCAATTATATATTTGAAGGATACTTATCAGATCTTGAGACAAATCATTAACTACAAATACAAGTCCATCTTTTGCGAAGGAATGGATCTTTGATTTGGCAAAAAAGTCTCTCTCTCGGGTTTCCCTGGTGGCGCAGTGGTTGAGAATCTGCCTGCCAGTGCAGGGGATGCGGGTTCGAGCCCTGGTCTGGGAAGATCCCACAGGCCGCGGAGCAACTAGGCCCGTGAGCCACAACTACTGAGCCTGCGCGTCTGGAGCCTGTGCTCCGCAGCAAGAGAGGCCGTGACAGTGAGACGCCCGCGCACTGCGATGAAGAGTGGCCCCCGCTCGCCGCAGCTAGAGAAAGCCCTCGCGCAGAAACGAAGACCCAACGCAGCCAAAAATTAAAAAAAAAAAAAAAAATAAATAAAAAAAATAAAAGTCTCTCTGGTTCTGCCCTGACAAGAGTGAAAAACGTTTTACAGAAAATGGGCCAGGTTAGAGATGTAAATGAGGCCTAAAATGTCCCATTAGGTTCTGAATTGCCTTTTTTTTTTTTTCCCTAAGCATTATAAATCTTGCAAGCTTTGGGGGTAATTTTCTTGCCTGAAGAGGCTAGTAAGGTCTTTCCCAATAAGAAATGACCAAAAATACTTCTGAAAACTAATTCTGCTTGGAAAATATAGAGCAACTTGAATACTGAAGTATAGTTTTTAGATAAGTTGTACAGACCACAGGTACAGATTTTGCAAAGGACACAGTGTGGAGAGGTATCATTCAATGGCTCTCGTTTAAAATCAATTATATATTTGAAGGATACTTATCAGATCTTGAGACAAATCATTAACTACAAATACAAGTCCATCTTTTGCGAAGGAATGGATCTTTGATTTGGCAAAAAAGTCTCTCTCTCGGGTTTCCCTGGTGGCGCAGTGGTTGAGAATCTGCCTGCCAGTGCAGGGGATGCGGGTTCGAGCCCTGGTCTGGGAAGATCCCACAGGCCGCGGAGCAACTAGGCCCGTGAGCCACAACTACTGAGCCTGCGCGTCTGGAGCCTGTGCTCCGCAGCAAGACAGGCCGTGACAGTGAGACGCCCGCGCACTGCGATGAAGAGTGGCCCCCGCTCGCCGCAGCTAGAGAAAGCCCTCGCGCAGAAACGAAGACCCAACGCAGCCAAAAATTAAAAAAAAAAAAAAAAAAAAGTCTCTCTGGTTCTGCCCTGACAAGTCCTATTTGCAGCGCTCTTGACTAATCCACGTTTTCAGAACAAATACGATGCAAAAACAGGATCTTGCTATAGCACTGCTCTTGGGTCAGCTCACACAGTTAAACGATGAACGCACACACAAAAGCAAGGCAGAAACCCCTTTAGATCTTATGAGACACTAATAAAGCAGCGCCACAGCACAGACTGAGACTGTCACCAGGCGGCTTCACACCTCTTACTTTCACCACGTTGGTTTCCCTCCTACAAACCACTCATTTACAGCAGCCTAAATTAGCCTCGTGTGACAATGTATGAAGTGCTTGCTGCTTGTGTTCATCTGTCACAGCACTGCCAATGTTTAGGACAGTTTAACATCTCAAACTCGTGAGAGGGGACTGAATTTTTGTCACTCGGAAAGCTGCAAAACTGGAACAGTAAATATGTAATTACAGTAACTACCTATATTTAACCAGCTTAGAAAGCTAACAGGGAAATCCATCAACCCACTGTGATCATCTAGTTTGTTTCTGTGTTGGGCCTAATTAAAGATAAACACATAAAGTCAACGATTATAAAACCACATTTGGATAGCTTTCTTTTCAATTGTCAGCAAAAACCAATATCCCCCTCCCCTCCAAAAAAAAAAATCAACTCTTTCTAAAATACCTACTTAATATTTGCCTGCTCCTTCATTTGTTTGCTTTAATATTTTGCTATAGCAGCCTTTGCAATGGACCTTTGCAAAATGAAGCCTTTTGTGTTTACCCCAAGCGACCTTAACTAAATCACAGGTATGCATATATCACATTTTCTTATAGATTTTATTGTTTCATTAATTTTATCCGTTAAGAAAAAGGGATTGTGAGACTTAAATTTCTTCACACAAGTATCTTATTTAAATTGGTTTTTGTAGCCTACCAAAGTTTTAGAGGTCAATAAAAGATGTTCTCACATGTTTTAGCAAAGATAAGTGAAGGAGGTGACAGCAGATCTGGAGGCTGTTCAGACCTAGTCTCAGCGGGTTAAAATAACAGAGCAACTCAGGTGGTCGGTCGCTGTGTTATGTCATGTGTTTTGATGGAAGAGAGTTACTTCAAATAGACAGGACAGACAATGTGAGAGAGCAATGAGTCCCAACGTGTATTTGTATGATCTACACACCGCCACGCCACCTTTCTTTGCTCACTACTAAAATTCTATTATCGGCATCCCTAAATCTTGCACAGCTTTTCTTCTCTTACTTCATCTGCTGGGTATTCCTTCCAATTTCATGTGAGTTATTTCTCGAGGATGACCTTGACTCCTCTCTCCCTGTCTAGCCAGGGTCTTCTTGAAAGAGGAACCTCCTTCCCAGGAGGTAGGAAACACACACCACTGTCTCTATCTTTTTGGTTATAGTTTCTTATTTATCTAATAAATGCACAAAAGACTATTCATATCATCACTTCGAGTTAAGGATAATGGTTCAAATTCACCAAACACTTTACCATGTGCCACATATTCATTTTATCCTCCAAGCAATCCACGTAGGAAGCATAATCATTTGCCCCACCGTATAAATGAGTATACTAACCCGTGGAGAAGCTGGGTTCTGTGACCGAGATCACGTGTATTCAATGGTATGTGGTGGAAACAGAACATGAGTGCAAGCACAAGTTCAAAATCAGTGCTCTGTATGTGATCAACAAGGAGTCTCTGCTAGGCACATACTTCCTACACACATTCCAGTCTCTAACACACGCTGTCATCTGTGTTAGGTGTCTAATACCGGTGGGGTAGGGCTCTGATGCTCTCATGAATCCAGCCTGGTGTGTCTTTGCTAATAGCACCCCATCCCCAGACTCCAACTGAGGTGACACTTGTTCCCTTTGATATGAAGATGAACGAGAGCTGGAACGCATATCTAAGTGGCAGTTCTTTATGCTCCTGTCATTTATATGATAATAAAGTCTTTGGGAATACAATACAATTCTATTTCTTGGTACGGCCTTTGGACATCGTGAGTTCAGAAAATCCACGACCAGAAATAATACCTCACAAATACTTACATTTTTACAACATTCAAAGTTTTCACAACCATGACTACACTGTATCTTCGAAGTAGCAGTCTAAGTCAGGCACAGCCAATATATAATCATGCCATTTTGTTAAATGATTGCAGAGAAAGGGTGGAAGAGAAAGTAAGGCTTGCTTAGCATAAACTATCTGGGGACATTATCCTAAGTACTTCGCCTAAATTCTCCCTTCAAATTCTCATACCTTCCTTCTGGTGTACCTGTTCTTAAACACACTACAGGTGACTTAACTGGAGGTCATAGCATATAGTTCACAGCTTGTAAAAGGGGGTGGAACCAGGATTAGAAGTCATGTCCTTCTCCAAGACCATCCTCTTTTCATTATAACTCAAGTTCAGTTGACAGCACATGTTCAGTGCTTACACATGCCCTTGCCTTCTTCCTTATCTCAGGTTGGGGTCTTGTTTCTCTACATAGGTTTCATTCTGTTAATGGAAAGAACCACATTTTATTTCCTTTGAATCACTCACAGCACATACGTTTGAAGCTGTGCTTAAAAGGCCAAGTTAATTTAAATATACTTGTGATTTGAATGTGGTCTGGAAGTAAAAGAAAGCTTTCCCTGCTTGTACTTTTATTCATTCACCCAGCAACTGTACCTCTCAAGCACTTCTGGGCAGGTACTGTGGTCTTAGAGACCCCTGTTCATTCCTGGTCATTCCCCCTTTGGTGAGCTATGTTGAGGGCCACAATTTGAACCCATAGCATCCCAAGACCTCTGAGCCTCAGCGAGTCTAAAATGACTTGTCCAAAGTTTCAATGAGTAAGTAGCAAAATCAAGCCTAAAGCCACAGCTCTGAACATCTCTTTGCACAGCACCTCTGTATCAAGTAGTGTTTGTAGTTGTAATCTTTATCATATATCTGGAAGTTCAGATCATAAAATTTGCAAGACCCTTCTTATTTAGAATATTATGATGATGAATGAAAATTTTAAAAGAATCTTACACAAATAATGTTATCAGAATGTTGATTAGTTAGAACAAAAAGAAACATTTATAGGTTGATGTAACTTAAAATCAAGGAGCTGGATTCAGAAACACATGATGCTTTTCTTATTGGTTTTGTCTGTGTACGTGCATGGATTTATAAAAGACTGATTATACTGTGAAAGTGTTAATACAAATCAGCTTTCTGTTCATGGATTTTATTTCATTTCCCTCTGCCTCCCCCACCCTGTTGTTTTGTTTGAAACATAGTCTTGAGGAAAAAAAATTAAGAAATCCCACTGCATTACAGCATATAGTATATAATGGGCAAATAATAAATGTTGAATGAACGAATACAGGTAGGTCATGTAGTTTGATTACACTGGTTGAAATGATCACTGCTTAATGTAAAATAACACAGTGAAAGGAATTATGTTGAATCTCTATCTATCTATCTATCTATCTATCATCATCTATCTATCATCTATCATCATCTATCATCTATCATCTATCTATCTATCTATCTATCTATCTATAACTTAAAATCAAGGAGCTGGATTCAGAAACACATGATGCTTTTCTTATTGGTTTTGTCTGTGTACGTGCATGGATTTATAAAAGACTGATTATACTGTGAAAGTGTTAATACAAATCAGCTTTCTGTTCATGGATTTTATTTCATTTCCCTCTGCCTCCCCCACCCTGTTGTTTTGTTTGAAACATAGTCTTGAGGAAAAAAAATTAAGAAATCCCACTGCATTACAGCATATAGTATATAATGGGCAAATAATAAATGTTGAATGAACGAATACAGGTAGGTCATGTAGTTTGATTACACTGGTTGAAATGATCACTGCTTAATGTAAAATAACACAGTGAAAGGAATTATGTTGAATCTCTATCTATCTATCTATCTATCATCATCTATCTATCATCTATCATCATCTATCATCTATCATCTATCTATCTATCTATCTATCTATCTATCTATCTATCTATCTATCTATCTTTAGCTATAAGAGTCTATATCCTATGAGATCATAGAATACGTCTGAATTTTTCATCTCTGTATACCCAGCATCAGGGAGAGTACTGGACTCATGTTAGATATTCAATGTATATGTGTTTCATCGATGAACACGCCCTGCTCACAAGTAGTTTATAATCCAGGAGTGTAGATAAGTGGAGAATATTTTTCACCCTCTTTCTCATTTCTGGCCTCAGAATTTTAAAAGGATGGCCAGCCTACTGCAAATATTTGGGTGGAAACTTTTGTTTTTTCCTGAACTCACTCATCTATGAGGCACACATACACCATGTTCGAATGAACCCACAATGCTTTGATTTGCACAGGTCAATTTAGCAAGAGAGATGACGAGTAACATGTTTACAATTCTTCAGTCTCGCATGCATATTCTATCCCCACGTGTTGCAAAGGGTTCTCATAGTTTGACTTTATCATCATGCTGTTTCTCTGAACTAAAGCTTTGTTTATTTTTGTGTATATATTATGACACAGCTTAGAACTGCATATTTGTCATATGTTCAGTGCGAAACCACAGAAAAACCTCAACTAAAATTTTTTCAAATGAGCATCATTTGGTTTAAATTTCACTAACTTTAGGTCCACACAAACAAAACAAACAAAAACAAAAGCAGGCTCGCAGATAACAGAAAATAAATGAGTGTTTGCCGAAAGGGAGAAGGGTGGGGGGCGGAGAAGGGGATTAAGAGGTACAAACCTCTGCTTATATAATAAGTCATGGGGATGTTAATATACAGCATAAGGAATGTGGTCAATAACACCGCAATAACTCTCTGCGGGGAAAAACGGTCACTGGACTTACGGCGGTGATCATTTCATCATGGGTGCAAATGTCGAATCATTATGTAGCACATCTGAAACTAACACAATATGGTAAGCCAACTGTATTTCAAAAAAAAAAAAAAACCCCAACTAACCACTCTGTGACTGTAACCTTACTTTTTTAAGTTTAGTTTGAATTCAAGAAATCCATAAGCTCTAAAATAGTTTAGTATTTGGTAAACAAAAGAAATATAATAATATCATATTAGCTTTCATATATAAATTATATTTTGTTCAAATTTTTTACCTGTAAAAACTTGCTTTCAATTTTAATGGATATATTTTTTAAACTGAACAATTTTGGAGTGTCTTGGATGGAAATGAAATGTATCAAAGTTTACCCATACAAATTAAGGAAAAATATTAATTTTCACCTAACAGGTTGTTTTTTTTTTTTCTACTCAGTGGTTGGTTTTCAGGAATGTGTTAAAGTTGTAAAGTCATAAATAAAAGCATAGGTATACTCACATCCATCTTCTGACCTGAGTAAAGATTTATCACAGTTTGAAGATTCCATTTAAAAGGAAGATATTCCTCTTCGGCAGACTGCCGAAACTTCAAAGCTTATGGATGCACTTATGGAATCTCCACCCCAGCAAGGGTCAGTGTGTGTGAGTGTGTGTGCGTGTGTGCGTGTGTGTGCGTGTGTGTGTGTGCAAATGTGCATAGTATCATGTGTTGAAGGTATTTCAAGGCTACACTGAGCTTATGTATACATATGAAGAAAAGAGACAAGCATCCCTTTAAGAAGCAAATAATTAAGAATTAACATAGATCTATCTGGAAAGATCTGAGACTGATGGAAATTCAAGCTGCCTTCACACCCATCAGCAAAACTTCCACCAAAGGATCTGCGGGCGTTATTGTCTTTATCCATAGCTCTCTGATCTATGGAAATGGTGAGGAGGAGAGAAAACAGGAGAGGCACTTTCCTTCTGGAAACCTGTCCTTCAGTCTCTGACAGGAGTTTACAAAAACAGGTACATGTTCATGTCCTAGTAACTGCAACTGCATTTCTCTACAATAATTTCTATATGCGTAGGTACCAATTTTATCAGCCTAACCTGTGTATCGCTACATTCCAAAAATTCCTGCAACTAATTCTATCAATTCATGCATCCCCCATCGATTTGGTCAATAGCATCCATCCAAACTCTCTTTGAGATGGCTGGCCCATTCTGTGATCAGGTTTCTAAGAGGTCCTTTCATCGAATCTCTTTTAAATATACTTGTACTTGTGCTACACACATACAATAGATAGTTTTTCTTGTATATCACAGAGATCTAATTTATCTATTTGGAATTTCCATATTTATTTACTTCATTAGGTATAATTTACATTAAAGTTTTACTCTGATCCAAACTAATGTGGCAAAGCTGGAAATAGGCAAATATCCTAGGAAATAATAATTTAAACAATACCATGTCCCTTTAAGGACATGTGGTGAGTGAAGGGAGAAAAGTCATCATACCACAGGCTTAAATACTCTGAAAAATTAAAATAGAAACATACGAAAGTCTCAGAGAAGCAGCTTATGAGGTAGCATTTTAAACGAATCAGATGTTTTCTATGGGAGTATACTCTTTTAAAACGATTAAAACTCTCGAGTTTAGGAGGATTATTACATTTCATATGTGAGGTTTATTGAAAAATAATTGTCCTGACCTTCTTCCTGCTTCATTTTTAGTTAATTTTTAGCTGCAGTGCAGTTCAAGTGTTCAAAATATTACGGCCTAAGTCCATCTCCATCACCCCAGGCACAAGTCCTACCTGAACTTGAATTATGATGTTTTATAGGAGGTCAAGGCCAAGGTCCTCACTCACAACAAGTGTTCCGTGGAGACTGCGATGTTGTCTAATGCGCCAGCTCGGAACAGCAAGCCGGAAACAGGGTATCACATTGATCTGGCCATCGCTGGAAGCTGGGCCTTGGAGAGGCCACGAGGAGTGTGTGGCAGGAAAGGAGACCTAGTCATGACAACCCGCACACCCCTCTCAGGCAAGAGGCAGCCCTTCTCTTGTCACCAGCTCTGAAGGCAGCTGGCCGCGCTGACACGATGCCCAGCACAGAGAGGGAAGTGCTGCGGGAAGCGAGCTGATGGCCCCTCTCTAAGGACAGGGAGGAAGAGAAAGGCAGGACATTTAAAATAAACAATACAACTCACTCTCCGATGTAAAGTGCCAGAGATTTCAGAAGGGAATGCAAATCCAGCACAGAAGACCTTTGTTTGCTTCTCTTGTATTTTGACACTTTCCTAGAATCACTTGATAGCACTCACATTAAGCTTCATTTCAGATTCCGTCCAAAGTCAAACTACCAGATGCAGCAGAGTGTGACAAAACTTTCCGAAAGAAAAGATGGGAATGAATGCTCATGTTGATTTTTCATTCATCGCATTCCCGAGAAGACCAATTACAAAAATTAAAGGTCACACGAGAAAACAAATTGCACAGTAAGAAAGCATTTCTTCTACTATTATGAAAATATGATAGCACATCTAATTTTCACAAACCCTCCAGCTATTCTTACGATTAAAGTTACCTTGTGTGTGCTTTTACTCCTTCACCAATAGAGCTTCACAATCTAACTTAATTCTAAATATGAAGATGAATACTGTTATTGCAGGAATAAACGATCAGATTTTCATGTGGAAAAGAGGGATGCTGTAACCACGGTGCCGTGTTATATGCTTGCGATCATCGCATCAGTGCAAATAGCACACATAGAAATTCCAAATAGCACATTCTGAAAGCATGAAAGTGTGTTTGAAGGATAATGTTAGTGACATGAGCTATATTTTCCAAAGATGTCACATCAAGGATCTAAAAACAAAGAAATAAAATCCAGAAAAAACAGCATGTTAAACCCTGTTTCTTATCTGAGGTTGCATTAGAGTTATAAAAAAAAAGAAAGAAAAAAAAACGGGAAGAAAATTAAATTTCTATTTTCACAGGCAATAATATGTTGTACAGTTTGCAATTAAAAATAAATCAGGTACAAGACCTGCAACATATTGTTTTTAAACTTTCATTAAACCTCTTGAGTGATGCTGCTGGATGCCACATGCTAACAGAAATGCTAGGGTTGCATGAGTTTCTGGCATATGAAATAAAATTATGTCTTCAATCTACAAAAATTTAATTTACAGCTTAGCTGACTGGATGGAGCACGTTAACACCATTTTGGAGGTTTAAGAACAGCAAGTGCCGTAATCCTCTGAGTATTTTGATCACTAGCACACAAGCATGTAACATGCTTTGTGTTCGAGGGGAACCTTTATCCAGGATGCAAAGCTGGTGCTGAATTATAATCACATTCAAAAAGATTGCAAGCCTGTGGGTATTAAGCTTTGCACTCTCAAGCTTAACCAAGAAGATTTAAGCAACCTACTCTGGGGCCATAGAGTTGATCTGATAAGAGTATTCCCAGACCTTGAAGTTTATTTTTATCAGAAGTTTTGCATTCAAGGTCTCAAAGGGCTAATCAAAAGTGTTTCCATTCAACTCCAGCAATGACACTTACAAGCAGATGGAATTCATAACATAGAGAGAAAAAAGAGAGGGACAGACACAATAGTTTTCCCCTGAATAAAAGAAAATCTTGAAGGCCTAAAGACAACTTCTGATATCTTAGATGTTATTCCAGATTTCTTTGCTGTATTTGTCTGAAGAAGATTTGTCAGATATTTTTGCTACTCAATTTAAATAACTTAGTTATTGAAGTGACAGATGCCATCTGTATCCCAAAGCAGTCAACTATTTTGCTGAACTTTTTTGTGTTCAGATGAATCAGGGAGTTATTTATAGAGCAGGCGTTGCTCATATTCGGTCTCTAAAATCAAAGACAAGGATAAAATAGAGGTTAAGTTCAGGATTTATTTTTACATACACTTCCATAGAATGACTACTGAACATTTATTAATTAAAATATGATTGAAGAATGACATGACATAATCCTACATGAACTTCTCTCCATTGTGGATATGAGAAAATAAAGATACAGACAGCTGAGGTTCTCTAGAATAACTGGATCAAGAGTCTTAAACCTAACATCATGTATTTTTTCTTTGCTCTTTTGTAATCAGTGACTATTTGGGGAGCTGCTTCTGTTACATTTACATACTTTTGATTGAAAAGGATAAAGGACTAGGATAATTTCTCAAAACCAGTCTATACCTTTTCATTTATTTATCATTTCTGGGTTTTTTTCTTTTCTTCTTTTTTAACCAAGAAAACATGCATATAACTCAAACCACAATATGTCGATAAAGGTCCAAGAGAGAATATTTTTCTCTTTCAGTTATAATGAAGTGAAAGAAGCTTCCCACATGGGTGTTTTTAAAAAAAAACAAACAGAGAAAGAAAGACACATCATCTCTCATTCATGGTCATGAAGGCTTAGCTTGATCTGTTTAGATCTTGATCTGTTTGGCTTCTTTCACTAAAAAGACTCTGTGCCATGGTCATAGCATCCATACGTGGTAGCCTCAACTGCCTGGGCAAGACAAAGGACATAATTTAATGACAGCAAGGACCAGACAGGGCTTAGGCTTAGATAGTAAAGAAAGGTACAGAAGGTACAGGTTGGATGTAGTTTGCAGAGACCTGCAGAGACCTGAGATGACTTTAGCAATTCTCTGGGTCTGAACTGAAAAACCACGTCGACTAGTCGGGCCAGGTGGCAGGCCCACTGGAGATACAGCTGGGAATACAGACTCATATATATATATAGAGAGAGGTCTGAGTCAAGAAAGAAGAAAAGTCAGAGATTCAATTTAGAGTTTAGGGTTCATATTGGGCCTAATGATAGAAGTAGGGATATAGATATTTCATAAAGCAATTGGGAAGAATTTCCAAAGCCTGAGCCAGAGGGTGGCCTGTGCAACGACCCCTTGCACACAAGCAACTACGGATCTCAGGGCAGCATGCTTTCAGCTCCAGTTTCTAGCTGTCTTTGAGGTGTTGTCAAGGAAAGGCTTAGACTCAACCCGTTTTTCACTATCCCTCCCTTTGCCAAGAGAGTAAGATAACCTTCTTCTTGTGCCTATGATTGCAGGAGGACTCATACCTCAGGGGTCACTTCAGTTTTAAAAGGCTGAACCTCGTGGCTAAGAAGATCCCCAAGATTAATTCAAGGATGAGGACAAAAGACTTGGGCTGACACCACACCCAACGGGTGGATTAGGGCCTGGCTAAATAAAGTGATGGATGCATTGAATTATTAGAGGCCTGTGTTAAGTCCTGGTCATGTCTGATCTCTCTAAAATATCTGACACCATTGATGACTCCCTGATTTGTAAATCTCTCTCCTTTTTTATTTCCTGACGCAGATGTCTGCTAGTTCTTCCACCGTTTCTTCATTTGTATTGTCCTATTTTGGCTCCTCGACATCCTCTTCGTTTACCTAATGATTACGACACGTCACGATTCTGCTCCTGCTTCTTTGCCTTTTCATGCACAATATTCTTCCTGGATGTTCTCATTTTATCCACTGGCTTCCACTTCATTAATATCCTGATGGTTCTCAACCTCTATTTTCAGGTATTAGCATTCTTCCAAGATTCAGAGCTGCATTTCACTGGCTGGACATAACAAATTTGCATGTTTTCAGGGACTTGAGAGACATGTCATAAACTAAATGCCTTCTCTTCCTTTCCGTCTTCCTCCGTCCATGCCTAATCCTGCTCCATCCTCTGTAGCCCCCATCTTGATTAATGGAGCAATTATCTATCCCAAGAAAGTAAGTTGTTATCATTTTCAAACCTTCTCTAATCCTCACCCTTAGCATCCAATATTATAAAATCCTGGTAACGCAACCTCGAAAATGTCTCCTGGGTACGCCACTGCTTCTCTTGTCATTTTGCCGGTGCTTTAGTTTTATCCGTCATCTTCCCATCAAACTTCCGCAGTAACTCCAGTATCTGATTCCACCAGTTCAGTGGTTCTCAAAATGTGGTCCCAAGACAAGAAGTATCAGCATCTCCCTTGGTAGAAACAGAAAATCCCAGACCCCACCTCAGACCTACTGATTAAGAAACTCTGGGTGTGAGGACCAGGCGTCTGTGTTTTTAACAAGCCCTCTACATGACTCTGATGAATGCTGAATTTGAGAATCACTGAGTTGATCTCTATTCTGCTGGCCAAAAGGTTTCCTATGTAAGAAATCCACTGCTGTCATTCCTCCCTCGCATAGATCCACTGATTACCTGTAAGATTAGGCCAGAATCTGCAGCGAAGTTTAGGCGGTAGTCGATACAGTTTACCAATGTTTTCAGTTTTTCTTCAGGGACATGGTAAAGTCTCACCTCCCTGCTCTTTGGCAGTTAGGTGTGCCCATGTACTTGCTTTGGCTAATAAAATGTAAGAGACGTGTTTCACTTTGGGCGAGCTTCCAGTGCACAATTCAACATGTTTCTCTTTTTCCCTATCATAGTGTCTAGTGTTCATATGGTGGAGAAAGAGGAAAATGAAGAGCAGAGATCCAAGCTGACTGGGGTCACCATGTAGCGAAAGAAATAAACAAATCCTCATAGTTTTAAATTACTGAGATTTGGGGGTGTTTGTTATGGCAGCATAACCTTGCCTACTCTGAATAGTTCACTTTACCTTCTCCACCTTGGCTGCTGTTCAGTAATTCTTCTTCTCCTTTTTCCTTACTCCTCATACAAATAATAATAATAAATTCACTGTTCAGTAAACTTGCTGAGCTTTTTCATGACATCACAGCCTTGCAGATGCTATTCTCTGCACCTGGAACTCTTGACACACATTTTTACCCAGATGATTCCATTTTTTGATTTTCAACTCAAATATTCATTCTTCTGGTTACCTTCTCCCGAGTCCCTGGGGCGAAATCAATGCTCCACCCTCTGTGCTATCAGAACGATCTTTTCATCCCTCTGAAATGTTTGGTATCATGGTTTACAGTATTTTAATTGCCCAAACTTTTTCTCTGCTCACGAAACAGTAATTTCCTCAATGACTGGGTCTCTGACTTATTCATTTTTATTCCAACAGGGGGATTATTCTTTTTTAAGGACCTTTGTCAAGTCACTTACATGTATTTCTAGAAGTAAAGTAACCTAAATCTTCTACAGCTATCATAGTTTCCTAAGTATATGTTATATTAAGTAGCTTTTTAAACATTTTCTTAGAACCTTAAACATCTGGTTATTTTACTCAATGTCAAGTTGGGTTAGGGTCTTTAGGAAGCAGTCTGCAATCATTCCCACAGCCTTTGCTTAGGTGGTGACAATGGCTCAGTACAATTAACCCCTTGAATATTGAAACTACAAATTTATATAGCAGAAGTGACAGCTTTATAAGAGAACTCATCATGCTAAAATTATAGTTTTTATCTTTTTCACATGAATGCATCATCCTGTGTAACCACAGTATCATTCATCTGCCATGTTCCGCACCCTACACAATTCTGTGAAAATTTCCTTCAGTTGTTTTCTTGTCAGTTTCATATGTCACGGGGTTTAGTTTCATGTGATAACAGGTATTTCATCATGGATTTTCCCTTCAGAGATCCTAAGGTCATAAGTAAGACTTCTTTAATACATACTCCTTCATCTAATCTTGCCAAATGCCCCTTCCTCTGAAGTTACCTCTTTCTGTTGATGACAGCATCATTCTTCTGAGATGTCTAGTATTTTATGGCCACCTTTGTCTTCTTGGTTTCCCCTATACAAACTAGTAGGCAATGTCTTTCACATTTTTTTTTGGTCCATTTTATTTAAAAAAAATTCATCTCTCTGAGTTCTCATCTATCCCCATTTAATTGGAACAACAACAAAGAGAGACAGAATTGCCTGAAACAATGCTTGCTCATTATTTCCTTGCCCTAAGGGCTTCAAAAACTCTCCTCTTCAATATGAGCCCAACCTCTTGAGTGGATTATGTAAACAAATAGCCTTTATCTTTCATCCTACCTTTGTCTTCCTTGGCTTCCCAGTTTAACACCCCTGTTTAGTGCTGCCCTAGCTGGACTCATCCATTCCTCTTTTGTTCTCTTGCTCATAGAATGTTCCTCTACTGGAATTCTCTCTCTTGATCTCATTGCCTTAATAATCCTACTCATCCTTCATCTCCCTCCTTCATTAAGCAAGACATTTCTAGTCTATAGAACTTTTTCCCTTCTTTAGAATTCTAACGCTTGCTAAATATTTATTTAACAACTATGCTATAACATTCTTCTCTTTCACTGTCATTTATCATCATTTAAATTGTCTTCCTCGTCATACATTTATTTACCACTGGATTGTCTTATAACTGTATCCCCAGTAAGTTTTCCAGAATGTTGAATACTCATGAGAATGTTCACACACAACTGGTTCTGCACATACTGGACTGGGTGGTTAGTGCCAGGCAAGAAGCCACCAGCTATTGTCATTGTCACAGGCTTCTGCCAAGGACTTCCTTACACTTAATCCTCCTTGCTTTATTCCACGAGACACTCCCTCCCTAGACTATGCAAATGCCCAGAAGGTCCGGTCTCTGAACCGAACTGACCAGCACCCTAGGTGGGGCCTGATAGTAGAACTCAATTCACCAGAGTCAGATAAGGAAATGTTAACAATAGTTCAGGAACTTAGAAAAACATCTGGGCAATAGAAATGGGCCATTGCAGTGGACAGAGCTTTGACCCTGAGCCAGATTTCTGCTGCAGCCGCAGAATCTTTACGGATTCCTGATGGGAAGTTGTAAGCGACATGGTAGCTCCCTAAGGAGCCTCAACCCCTGATGCCCATGGGAACCGTTTCGGGTATATTTTTACAATACTGAAGCCTGGGTCTCACTCCAGGAAAAGTAAGTCATGAGCCGGATGGGGTAGGGAAGAGGAATGGGGCAGGGCTTGGTATGAATATTTAAAAAAAATATTTCTAGTTAGCTCAGTTTTTAAATTCAGGAATGAGACCGGCTGGGAGAGAAGCTCACTGGGAACACTTAGCTGAAGCAAAGACTACGGGAAATGGGGAAGCAACAGCAGTTTCTGGTAAATACACTCCCTTTATTAACATGATCTCAGATTACAAAGCCTCAGGTTACAGACACCATGTAGGAAGAGCATTATTACCTATACACCAGACATTTATCACCATGAGGGTAGAGACCATGCCTTTTTGTTCTCTCCACTGTATTTTTAGTAACCAGCACATTGTCTGGTTCTTGGTAGATGCTCAATTGATTCCAACCATGCAATGGCACTTGAACTTCAGGTTGACCAATTTTAACTGAAATCTGCTATGCATTGTTGATAAATGCACTGGGTTAATGCTGCATTTAAGCCCGCAGGTAATAATTTCAGACAATGTGGAGAGAGTTGTGGAAAGAGCACAAACTCTTTGAGTTCAGGATTCATATCACACTTTTGTCTCTTACTAACCAGGTGACGCTGAACAATTTATTCAACCCCTCTGACTCTGTTTTCCGATTTGTAAAATCAAATCGTAGCATCACTTTTGCAGAGCTGTTAGGAGGCTTCAAGATGAGTATGTACAGTGTTTAGAGCAGCACGTGGTGATCAGCAAACCATAATGAGTATTATTATCAACAAATGGCATTTCGTCCAGCAGAGCTGTACGTGGTGGTTCCATCTGTATCAGGCAAGAGGTTGACAAGGATCGGATGCTGACAACAAATTGGAAAAGTTATAAAGTAGAGCGAGGGGAGCCTACTAGTAGGGATACTGTCATTATTTAAATGTATTTGAACAGAAAAATGAATAAAATAATATTTTTCAGCTTTATTTAGTTGTAATTTACAAATAAAATTGTAAGATATTTAAAGTGTACATCGTGATGACTTGATAATACCTGTGCATTGTGAAAAAATTCCCCCCAACCTAGTTAATTAACATACATCACCTCACATATTTCTCTCTCTCTCTGTCTCTCTCTGTCTCTCTCTCTCTCTCGTGTGTGTGTGTGTGTGTGTGTGTGTGTGTGTGTGTGTATGAAGGAATGAAAGATTTTTGTATGTTGGAGTACAAATATTATCTCCCCCTCACTGCTCATAATATTGATGCAAACATTCTAAATAAGGAATAAGGCAGTCATATATGATATGCAGAGAACTTAGAAAGGTACCTAACCTACAAGATTCCTCAGGAGACAGAAAACACTACACGATTCTGTTTGAAAAACTGCAATCAGGCGGTTTACACAAGTGTAGTCATGTTCAAATTTCGGAAGCTTTATAAGTGACCTACATGCCATAAAAATGAGAATAAGGAGTTAAGTACAAGTCTTAAGAATTTTCTTTCCCTCCCATAAGTCTTAGCTAGTCAAACAAAGGTCTGCTGTAATTTTTAAAGGTAATTTGAAGAAGTGACAAAAGCTCCTCTTTGGGCTAAGACTTAAAGGTAGCGAAGACTTAAAGGTAGCAAAAAGCGTTTACAGGTACCTCGGACGTGACACATCTCTCAACACTTAAGAATAATTTCTGGATTTAATGTCATCATTCAAATTTACCTAAAAGTACGCACGTAGCATCTGCTCCTAAGACGTGGTGTTTCAGGGAGAAGCTGGAGACCAGTAATCTCAGGGGCCACGCAGTCGATGACTGGACAGCTGGAGTCCATTTTACTCATCAGCCAGTGAAGACCTGGTTAACGATACGCTCACACAGAGGACACCCGACCTCCCCCCCTGCAGGTGCTTAGCTGAAATGAGGAGGAGGAAGTAGGAGAAGCCAGAGAGAGGGGTGTATCTGATTTCTGGGGAAACAGGCTTTCGAACGTCCCTCTCCTTTTCTCTGCACACATTTATGAGGACTGATTAGAGTTAGAGCCGGCAGAATATACTATATTGGGAGGTGGCCAGAAAAAGTAAGAGACGGGAAGACTGGCCATTTTGGCTCCAACAAAGAAAGTAGCTTGGGGAGAATGAAGACAGCAAAGGAGGCCCCCAGAGGGCAGGCTGAGGTCGACAGTGAAATGTGCACGCCACCACGTCTCTCACAGCGAAAGCTGACGGCAAAAAAACCCCGACACGTAAATACCAGTAAAGGAGTGGTTAAAATATGTTATCTCTGAGTGGTAGATATGATTTTATTCTCACAAAACTAAATTATTGTGTTTTCATAAAGTATACAGAACAATGGACGAAAAGCTTCACAATAGTTGTAAGTAAAAAATATACACAGAATTATCCTATTAAATAGATACATAACTTAAAAAGTCATAAACATATGTATGTGGACACGTATACATTTGTATATGCATATGCACACATTTATGCATGTACTACTGTAAGCAAAATAACAAGAAAAAGAGAATATCAAAAATATTTTCTTTTAGCTACTAGAATTACGGGTGCCTTTCACTTTTTCCTCTGATAAATAGCTAAGTGCAAGGGCAGGGAAATTAGGCAGACATAGGTTCAAATTCCACCTTCAGAACTTTCTAGCTGTGCGACTTTGGGCAAAACACCAAAGCTTACTGAATCTCATCTTTTTCCCATGTTTAAAATGAGGAAAAACAACCTTTGCAGACAAAAGGATTATTTGAAAGTGATTTAAGATCATGTTTGTAAAGTGCTTTCACAGTGTCTGGCAGAATGTCCAACGCTAATTGGTATTATCATTCATCTTACAGAAAATCTGAATCGTAATTAGAAATTTTTTAAAGTCTGTTAAAAATTAAATAAATGATGGCGTGAACAACGGAATAAGAATGCAGTGTGGGAGGGGACCCAGTGCGGTACCTGGAGCGCTTGACCAGGCAGATTTTGGAGAAGGAAAGGGGAAGTTACAGTGACCACTGGTCAGAGAACAGAGGTGATGGAAGAAAACAACTTCACGGCAATTTTTACCCTTAAAATTTGATCAGGTTGTGAGTGGATGTCAAGTGTCAGGGAGCAAGGAAAGACGAAATAAAAAAGGCGGGGGGAAGACCAAGACGTTTAGATCTAAAACCAAGACCTGAGCTACTCCTGGGACAGAAAGACACAAAGGCCTTCTCGATGATCAATCGGCACTAGCTGACACACCACTTCACGGTGTAACAAATCTTTACATAATTGATCTCAATTTATCCCAATCCAGTTGGTTATTCCATGATAATTCATTTGTTCCCAGAGTCCTCAGATCAAGAGGCCCTTTCAGGCACAGTACAGAGCACACAGTCCTGAAGCCCCGTCGGCACCCTGCAACACTACAGGTAAGGCAAAATTCACAGCCCAGGCAGAGGTGTTTTACCAGTGGCTCCCCGACTCCACTGCTCTAGAACAGGATGGACTAAAAAAGTGCTGCCCTCGTGAGGAAGATTCTAGACTATTTTTTCTCATCTCTGCTTAGCAGGTAGGGTTGCCTCCCAGAATCTATCCTATGGACAAAGAATGTCACCTGCCATTTCAGTAAACAAAGGATGTTGTGACCATAAAGTCATCAGCCATTGCAGCTGCCCCCAACGGTACACCCTCAGGAGAATTCAGGATGGAGAAAAACGGGATACTGGCCCTAGAGGGTTAAGGTGGATATCAAAGGAATGATTTCAACAAGCCCAGACTCTTGCAACTTCCCATACATAGAAAAACACTAAAATCATTAACTTAAGATGTCTGGTTTTTTGTGATTAGCAGTAATCTTTTGATGTTAGACTCCATTTTTTTCCCCAGCAAAAATTTCCTATGTATCCTGGTCCCTCGCTTATCTCTCTGGAACAGTTCCTCAGAGCTGCCAGAGAGGCTGCCTTCCTGGGCTGTGGTCCTCAGCAAAGCCACCAAAGAAAACATAATTCTCAACTATTAGGTTGTGCTTTTTTTTTTTTTTTTTTTTTTCAGCTGACAATATCCAGGGTGGAATGTTTCAGTTACATGAAGACCTAAAAGTATTGAACTAATATACCTGAAATGAACGATCTAAGAACCAGGACGATCTAAGAACGTCTAAATGAACGTCTAAATGAGCGATCTAAGAAACCTCCATAACTAAAAGCAGCTCCCTGTGAAGTTTTAACATCAAAGATTAAGTTGTGATTGGTCAGATATTTATAAATTATTTTTCCCAGGGGAGTTTCCTTTCATAGATGTTCAGGAGATAGATACGGCTCTGTTAGAGTGAATACAGAAACAGCATCTTAAGTCAAGGTTATGAAATGAACATACTCTTTAACCTCCAAGCAATATGTTAGAGGGTCTGCACATTTTCCTTGGAACATTAGTTAAGACAAATAAATAGGACCTTTGGTGAGGCACAGTCAACTATCAGATATACACAGTAATTTTGCAACTACTCTTTCAGGATTTTTTTCTGTTTGGATGGTGGCAGGGGGACAGAAAAAAATAGAATTTAACAAAAGGATATGTTGATGCAGAAATTAGAGACTCACAAAACAATCTAGAAAGTGCTCTGAACCCATGTTTACTTTTATTACCATAAACAGGTAGCAAAGCACCTAAATTCTTTAATCCTCCATTCACACTGTTTTCATACACCTTCAGTGAAACCGCCCATAAATGTGACAGCAAAGCAGATTTTATTAGTGACTTGTAAGAGCTAGAATATGGCTGAATCCCACGCCCTTTTAGTGTAGCCTTTTGTTCAATTCCTTAACAGTTCATTCAATCATCCACGTGTTCAATAAACATAAAGAAGGCCTACCATGAGCTGGGCACTGACTAAGCAAAAAGACACAGGGATGAAAAACAGAGGCTTTCATCTCAAGGTTTTGGTATAGATCGAGGATAAAGACAGATAGAGCAATAGTTGAGACATACGATTTGAAAGCATTGCCTTAGATTCAGGATTCTCTGCAACCTGGAGGAGGATGGGGTGAAGGTAGGTGATGGCAGGAGACGCCTCCTGAATGAGAATTTTGGGAGTTAAGTCTTCTTACAGGTTACGTGGAATCAATCCTGGCTTAAGATGGAGAATTAACTAAAGGCACTTACAACTGAAGTTAAGTCAAAAATTGACTTTTTGTTTGCTTGTTTTATTCATAAACTCACATAACTAGGGATAATTGGCAATTGACTTGGCAGACCTGGAAGACTTGACCTTATGCCAGCAGTAGAGGAAGCTGTGATGCCACCTAATTTGTATCAGAGAATCACTGAAAGACACAGGTAATGGCTGCACCAGCTACCCTTGGAGTTGCTACGGGGAGAACTGGTTGAAAGCTGCTTAAGGAGCAATTAGACCTGCAGTTTCTCTCCCATAACTAGGCAACTATGCCTCATTTCTCCCCATAAGATTAGACGTTTAATCTTTGGAGATGGTAAAACAGAAGGAGTCTAGACTGGGGACACCAGGACGACTGAAGATCACACTTCGGAAGTAAATGTTCACATGCGGAATGTTGAGATTCCAGTCTTTTTAAATCACTTGACTCATAGACTGCTCTCAGCCAGACATCAAACGTCAGTGAAAAATCCTTCTCTAAGAAATCTGGCCAGCCCTAGAGAAAAAATACTGACTGTGGGGACTCTGCAATGGAACTGTCCAGACAGGTCAGTCTATGGTAGGAACCATAGCCAACCCAGCAAAGTGAACAGGACTTTCATACAGTTCTCTCTTTCAATATTTTTAGATATAAGTTCCTAACAAAGGGTTTCCAGATTTTGAAGAAAACATATGACATGAAAGACAAAGACCAAAACAAAAAAGCAAGCATAATGGAAGAAGCAGAAATCCTGCAAGGAAAAGAGAAAAGCGAGACTCATCAATTGTCATGAGCACATATGATGTTGAGCATCCTTTATCCATTTTTAAATTGAGTTGTTTCTTTCAGTGCTGTTAAGTTTTAAGAGCTTTTATTATTACTTTTTGGTATGTTTTAGATGCCAGTCTTATATCAGATACGTGTTTTGCAAATATTTTACCCAGTCTGTGGCTTGTCTTTTTATTCTCTTAGTTTTTCCACAGAATAGAAGATTCTAATTAAGAATTTTTAAGATTTAGGATAATTATTAATTTGCAAGGAAAACCAAATTTGTAAGAAAAAGAAAAAAATCATCATAGTACAGCTCTGTCAATGGTGTGTATGCAGTCTAACTAATGCAAACAATGAATATTTATTTAATCAAGATTATCATGTATATCAGGAGAACTGGGAGACAGAAATGTTTGTGAATCTGTATGGTACTGTGCCAATAAAGAAAGTGAAATCATCCTTCTTCCATTTTTGGAATTGCAGAGACAATGCCAAAAATCCATTAATCAAGAAACAACAATATCATATGATTAGGAGGCAAATTCCACAAGAATCCACTGCAAAAGCTGCAAATGGTTGCGTGCCCTTACGGAATGGGGTATAAGGAAAGTGGAGGACTAGAGAATTGAATTAAACACAATAAGAAGACAGCAAAAAAAAAAAAAAGGGAAAGAACATGTTTTTAAACATATTTTTAGACAGTAACGGACCTTATAGAACCATTTTCTTCTCTATATGCATGTAGAATACGTAGTAGACATAAACCTAAATGTTAACAATGAAGATGGATACCTGTTATCCAAAGAGAGAGGAGGGAGGAAAGGCTGGTGTTCCTCGCGGGCTGAGTTGCACAGGAACAAATATGGAGATACAATAGGTCTACACTTTGAAATTTGCGCTCATAGTTCGCGGAAGAAGGATGCCTGTCTCAGTTTGGGTTTTTCCGGAAGCAAACCCTGAGACAAGGCTTTGAGTCTAAATGGTTTACTTGGGAAATGGTGGGAACACTGGTAAAGATGTGGGGTTATGATACACACGTGTGAATGAACCTTGACAATAAACAGGCTCTATTAAATCAGATACAGTGGATGGTGACAGCTTAATTATGTGTCGGGGGTGGGAATTCTGGGAAATGCTTCAAAACTTTGCAAGATGTGCTGACAGATCAAAGGGATGGGACCAGGCGCTGACAAGGTCTGCTACAACATGTGTGGGTGTGTGGTTGGGGCACGAAGGGTAGTCATCATGGCTGATGACTCCACACGAGAAGGCTGGCTCCATATTTCTGTGACTCTATACACTTGAAGATACCAGTCAAATCACACACTGTTATTTAAAATCGGTGGCTGTACAATTTTCAATCACTTATCACTGGAGCCATAATAGTTACATTTTAAGTATTTTAGTGCACGCCCATTGGGGGATTCAAATATCTCTTGGATGTAAACAATAGCCAATATTTATTTGTAAAAGCCTACGAACATCAACATTAAAACTATACTCCATGGCTAATTATAAACTATAGTTATATTTCCTTATATACTTAAAATATTTGTTTGAATACTATTTCCTAGCAAGCATTCCAAGAAGTTGCTTCTGTAAAACAATGATGGCAATGACCTCAGGATGACATGCTCTAGGAAATAAAGTAAAATGAAGATCTTGGCTCTCAGGAGAAGAGTTATTTCATATGACAAGATCATCCGAGTCTCTTTATCATTTTGCCCCTTAAAAAGAAGATGTGGGGCTTCCCTGGTGGCGCAGCGGTTGCGCGTCCGCCTGCCGATGCAGGGGAACCGGGTTCGCGCCCCGGTCTGGGAGGATCCCACATGCCGCGGAGCGGCTGGGCCCGTGAGCCATGAAAAAAAAAAAAAAAAAAAAAAAGAAGATGTTATCAGAGAGTTAATGTGCTGTTATACCCGTATCACTTCAATGTTACTATAGGATTGCTGAGATGACATATTGATTAGACTTTTCAGACAGCTACCAATCAGTTAGCATAGATTCCAACTTAAAAAAGAGAAGTATCTAATCATCACAAGAACACATGCAAAGGGAGAGTTTACAGTCGAAAATACAAGTTATCCCTCTCTTAACATAGTAATCAATCCTATCATCACTGACAGTGAAACAAACCCTGTGAGGCAATATGAAATATATAGCCCTATCTAAGAAGTATTGAAAAGGTTTAAGTTGTATCTAATCAAACCTGTGAGCCTAACTTCAAGTTTATAGAATAGAAGGGACTAGAGAAGTAAAACACATTGAGAAGAAACCAAAAGGCAAATCCAGAAAGTGGGACATTCTACAGGACAGCAGTGGATCCAATGTCTTAAACATGTCAATGTCATGAACAAAAGGACAACAAGAGAACCAGGTGGGAGAGGCAGAGGACCAGTCTAGACCGAAAGAGACATAACAGCAAAATGCAGTGCATGGACACTGATCGGATCGTCCATAAGAGATATTTAGGTACGATTAGGAAGTCATGAACGTGGGCTATCAGTTGATACTAAGGAATCCTTGTTAATTTCATGAGCTAAGATAATGGACTTGTGATGCTATTACATAACGAAGTATCTCAGAGTAAAATGCCACGATGCCTGCAATCTACACTAAAATGTTTCAGGAAAACAGACAATAGGGATTAAATCTAGTTTATGGGGTATATGGTGTTCATTATCCTAACCCAACGAATTTTCTGTATCTTTTAAAGTTAAAACAAAAAATCACACGGGCCCAGAAAAACTTGGTGGAACTGTTTTTTAAGTCTAAAAATATTTCTTATATATATTTGCATTTCTGAGATTAAAAAAAATAAGAGTCATAGAATTTGCAAACTAGAAGGATACTTAGACCATTTCGTATGCAGAGAAATTGAGGCCCACAAAATTGAAATGATTTGCCTAAAGTGACAAAGCAAGTTATTTGCAGAAACAACAGCAATTTGAATATATGTCCTTTTCTCCTGATGAGCAATAATATTTCCTTGAAAACAAGATTCATACCTAATTAATTTCTGTCATCTTTTCGGTGCCCAGCATACATCCATTGGATTTACAATACATCAGTAGTTTGCTTATAGCATAATTTTACCTACTTTCCAAATCATTTTACATAGAAAATACTCGGTTTCCACCAGTGTAGAGAAATAAGATCACATAACTTTCAAAGCAAACATTGTAGTTGGCCCAAGTTATTTAGCAGTTCATAGCTGAAAATAGAGCAGTGAACAGTAGCTCCAAAAACTAGTAAAAAATTGACTACATGATTTATTGGGGTTTTTTTTTGTTTGTTTAAGTTCATGTACATATTACATTTTCCATCTACTCTTTAGCTTAAAAATACCAACATGTAAGTCTAACAATACGAAGTTGCCAACCCAAACAAAGATGCTAAATTTCAAGTGTGATTCTTTAGAGGGAAGGTCAACATTCTCATCAATTAATCCTCATTTTTCATAGTAAAAAAAATGTGGGCCAGCTGCTGAATCAGGTACTTGGACAAACATTGCTGCCTATTTTGTAAAATCAGCTTTAGCACATTTGTGCATGGAAAGAGTAGCTGATTTTGCAAGATGTTGAAATATACAAGCTACATATGGTTCAGTGTATTTCCCACTGTATTGTTATTTTCAACCAAGAAAACACGTTAGGCATTTGTACCATCCCTCCTTGACTACTGTTTTCTTTATGCTGGTTATTGCCCTAAACATATAGCGTTTGATATTTATAATGAAAAAAAGGGGGGGGGACTATTTATCTTCAAGATATGTTATATCTTCCTAAAGTCTTAGTGATAAAGAAAAAAAAAATTGTTCCAGGGATTACAGTTTTCATTTTACAAAGCAAATATGAGCTGGCTATAAACAAGATACTTTCTACCTATTGATTCCTTTTAAGTATGCCACATTGTCAAAAGGAATCACTGTAAGATAACAATTGGCTATTTATATACCATGTATAGTGTTCCTTAATGGGACGTTAGAAAATTAGTTTTTAGTTTTCTAGGAAATCCCATACCCTAAAAGGAAAAAGAAAGAAATGCAACATTAGACTCCCTTTTATTAAAAATGGGAATATAATTTTATCACATTTATCATTGTAATTTCTCCTTTTGAAAAATTTCCTCTGTTCTATAAAATGCAATCAGAGTCCTTTGTTAAATATTTAGATACTTTAAATTTAGCTTTTCAGACATCTATACTTAATATTTAGACATCTTTTCAATAAGTATGTTATTAAAATGGCTTATTTTTTAGAAAATAGAGGTGATAAAGTTGGAGGCAAGTTTTTGAAAATTCTGATATCATAGAGTAGAATAATTTTATAGAGATATATGTCACTACATAAAAACTAAATTAAAATATAATACTCCAAAACAAAGAATTTTAAGCTCACCAGATGAATGGGAGGAATGAATAGATGCATTTAATGTATAAATATGAATACTTGATAAAAACATTAAGCAAAATTTTCACAAAACAAAATAACAGTACTGAGAACAAAAGTTCAAAAAGATGGTTACTACAGGACATAAAAGCACTTAAAACATGTTAAGTATTCTCTGTAAATGGTAAAACCAAGAACAATATTTTTTTATCTACGATTTAATTTTTTTAACTGATGGAAAAAAAAATGTTCAAATTGATCACGGTCTTGTAGTTTTTTCAGTTATTGATAATTGATAGAAAATAAGAATTAATATCATAATAAGAAGAAAATATGAAAATCCTCAGGCTGAATCAGAGAACACTCTATTAAAGGCCATCCCCACACTTGAAATAGCCTCATCTTTGCAAAGCTTAGTGCAGTATGCCTGGAAGGAACTAAGGTACCGACTGACATATCAGATCTACTGATAGTCTTTAGATTTTAGATAGAACATTCTTGATAAGGTAGAAATGTTTTTATCATATTTAAAAACACATGTATAAAGGTTTATATTTATGTCTATACAGTGGATTTTCCAAACGTGTTTGTTTAATCTAATGTTCTTTCAGGCAACATATTTCCTACGAAGTCTTGATGTCTATATGTCTATATGTTGTCCATCAGGCTATATTTATGAGACATTTTCAATTTTTACACATGCCCTTTGATGATTTCATGGAAATCAAGCAAAGAAACTAAGATTGTCACACTTGTTTTTTAGATGAAGCCCTTTCATTTTTAATTACTTCCTACTAAAGCTCTTAGGAACACTTTCATCTATCCAGATATGCAATAGCCAATTTGCTTGCTATGAGGACATATGTTCAGTGAAAAAGGAAGCATCAATATAAACTTTATTCTTCAAAGAGGCTGGACTATCTCACCTCTTCCCTGAAGTCTTCCCTAGCATGACAGCTCAACTTGATTTCTTCTTTTACTAAATTTCCCTTTTCTTCTCTTTATTCAAATATTTAGAAACCTGGCCTTTTTCTTTGTTTTCACATCATTGCTAATAGGACACTCAGACATTGTCCAAGTTCAACTTCAATCCAACATCGTCCAAGTCCAATGAAGATTTTACTGAGACCAAGAGAATTTACATTACTTACAGAATCAACAGGAGAGCTAGAACTAGCAATCTCTATCTTCTGACTCCTATTGTTTTAAAATTTTATACTACTTCACCGGCAGTCTAAGATTTACTATGCTGCTATTAAACGTTTCCTACATCTATCATTTTTCTCTTCTGACCAGACCACCAGTTACTTGAGAGCAGGAGCCATGTTTTATAATTCCTTCGAATCATATACAGTGACCATGACAGGTTTAATTGAAGTAAGTTGAATGAACTAAAACATCTCCATATTGCAAGGTAAATATACTGTATTACATCCATATCAGGGAAAATATTCTCTCCTGAGTCACACCCTGAAGTTTCTAATTTTTTCTCCATTATTCTAGAGTAGTGGCAAAAATTCTCCAATTAAAGATTGGACATTAGTAACTATAAATACAAGTAAATATAACTATTGTCGATACTGGGAATCAGAATTTAGGTGCTGTCCCGGAAATAAATATCACACTGAGGAGTACAAAATATTAAGAGTTCTTTAAGCAAGAAAATGGAGTTAACTCTCAAAAGGGTGGTTCTAGGATTCCATTGTTTCCTGGAACAATTTCATCTTTTCCCCCAACTAACCATGGAACTGATGCTTTTTCTTTCTGTTTCAGACTCCTACAATCAGTTGCTTATTATGCATTTCCATTTGCTCCTTTTATGATGCTCTTACATTTCAAAATCAATTGAAAAACCCCATTGTTTTGGTTTGTGTTCCTGAGACTGAAACAAAGGGAATTATCGAGTCTGAATACCAGTCTGGAGGCTTTGCTTCTCTTTGTGTTATTATATCTTGTTTAAAATTACAACAGAAATATAGCTTAGGAGGTTCTTTCTCCTTTTAATTGACATAGAAATTATTGTTGGCATTACCTTATGATCACAAATGCTGAATTTTGACTCCTCCAGGCCCGACCACAAATGTGTCACCCCCGTAAAAAAGATGTATTTTTGCTCTAAAAAATGTAAATGTGATCATTAACTTACCACATAAAATAATACACAAAAATAAGAAGTCTGAAAACAATCCACTCCCACAACTGTCCTGCTGTTTGCCGGAATGTTTAGAAACTGCTAGGGCTTCCTTTCTTCTTTTGATTCCGTTTAATGAAAAGAGACAAGAGATCAGAAGCCTCAGAGGACTGGATTTTCTTTTTTCTCTTATTTAGGAGAAGGGCCCAAAGCTGACAAGTTCGAAAGCTGACGATATGGACCCCGATTCATTCCGAATAAACTGGCCAATCTAAAGCCAGAGGGAGTGTCCCCTGCAATCTTGTGATTGATCTTGGCTCATACTGGGGAAAAGTCTTAGGTTGCTCTAAGCATAGGGCTGGAAATGCATAAGTAGAACTCACCCGTGTTAGTATTTGCACAATTACTTTATAGCAATGTTCTATGTCGCCTTCAAACTTGAAGAGGAATGAGATGAATCACTGTGCTTGTTTTTTGTTTAGGAGGCAAATCCAAATGTCTGGAGACTAGGCTGGAAAAGTTATTTTTGTTGCTGTTAATTTTTAGGTGGCAAAGAAATGCGCACTGCAGCATCATTTTCCAGCAACTGAAGAAGTGTCCTCACGTATTTATGTGAACTACTAAGGGCAATAAATATATATTTTGAAGGGAGAGGGAGAGGGCTCAACATGTGTGTTCTTTTGTCCTTCAGCAAATCTTAAGGAGGTTTCTTACAAAGGAGAAGAAATGTCTGGCAATGCTTTGTGCAGACTTAAACATATGGTTGGAGTCCATGTGTGCGCGCACATTTCCATGTCATCTTTCCAGATAAATGTACGGGGCTGGCTGGAGACAGGTGCAAACAGTGTGGTAGCATCTGGTCTCCTGCTCTGGCTCCAATCCTATAGGTAGCTTTACTTTAGCAAAGCAAATTAGTAAAGGATCACAGGTCTGATGCTCAAAGAAACCAGACAAAACCTAGAGGAAACTCGAAAAAAAAAAAAAAAAAAAAAAAAAAAAAAAAAAAAAAAAAAAAGAAAAAGTTGCACTGAAACGTCGGCCAGCGTAAGGCGTGCACGGGGTTCCCGGATTCCTCTCTTGCTCCTTCACCGCTCTCTCTGTCTATCCGTCCAAGGGAAGGCCCGTACTTTCCCATTCTCTGCGATGTATTTTGTTTTCCTGATTCCTCAGGCAGTTTCTGTCTACGTCAAAAAGGCAAAGGGCACGTGTCCTCAGGGAACTCTTCGCACTGGTGGGCATTTCTTTCAATTTCTGTCCAAATGTTAGTGCTAATGACTTCAGGATTCCTCTGAGTTTCCAACGAAGAGTGAAGTACTCACTGCGTATCAACAAAGTGGCAAGTGCACCTTGACATACTGTGCTCTGGGTGCCCTGCATCTTTGGGTTTTGCAGAGCAAGAATCATGCCTACTGCACAGAAGGATAGATGAGGGGGCACAATTTTGATGCAGAGAAAAGCTGTTCTAAATTGTTTCCCCTTTTAAATGAAGGTTTTAGATAAAATGAGGAATGTAGGGGAGAAGTTGTAGAATTAGGTTTCCAGAAGGGTCATAGGACTTAGCATCTTACGTGTAGAAATTCCATGGGGATCTGCTCAAACCTCTGGGACAGGAAGCCAGACTGAGTACAGTGACTGACAACGCCATAGGTGTGGCCATAAAAGATGAAGAAGTAGAATCAAAGGACATTGATTGTTCCCTACTGTGACGTTTTAGGATGAAGACTCGGACAATTTTGTTGCTTTGAAGGAACTAAGGAGAAAGGAAGAGATGAAAGAAATGCTGGAGCAGTACAGAGCTGTAAATGTAATTTTCTATGACAAAGAGAAACAGCATGGTTTTCATCACTGATGACATGTCCCGGCTGAGCACTTCTGTCACGAAGGACAGTTCAGACGGTCCGTTCAGACGGAGATCAAGGCGAGAGGGAAATGGAGTAGCACCCAGAATCAGCGCTCCGCCGAGGACTCGGCCTCGCCTGGAACTGACCGTCGACCTTGACGGAAGCTCTCTGAGCAACAGCCGTTAACAATGGTTGAGTGGATGCTGTGTAAGGGCCTTTCGGCTCTGACAGAACCCAAGTTTATGAATTCAGAAGTCAGTGAACTGACTTTGATTGTTCCTGCCTACTAGAGGAGATTCACCGAGAAAAAGGAAGAGAAAGTATTTCACACTCAGAAAGACCTTTCACTTAAAAAACCTTGTGTAAGAGACCCACATCATCTAAGTCATTTCCAAAGAACTCTAACTGTTAAGAAGGTAAACAAAGTAATTATTAAATTAACCACTTCATTACGATTAACACAACTTATTTTAAATAGAAAAAAACCCCCCACGTGAGTTGGATACATCCAGGTTTGAATTCTGACTCCACTATAACCTTGGACAAGCTCTCTAAGCTCCCTGCCCCCAATTCACCCACCTACGAAGCAACACCAATAACACCTGCTCTGCAGGAACTGTTCAAAGATTAAGTAAAATGGCACCTCTAAAGGGGCTAGCCGAGTGGCAAGGGCATTGATTCGTAATCAGTGACAAGCATTTTAATATTATATGTGTAATTTTTAAAAGTTAATTAAAATTGTAAATTTATACACCATGTAAGTAACTTGGGGCGTTGTTGAAATTATATTCTATATTTCATCACATCTAAGTTATTGTTGATTATAATATTCATTCTTTCATCACTGGGAAAGAGAAAAATAAGTGTTAACTAAATCAGACACAGTACTAAGATGCCCTCATTTGTAAGATGAGTCCAAATTTCAAAAATGTTCAAGTTTGAGAAACAGGCATCTGAGAATAATGGCATAGAGTAATTCCAGAGGTTTTCTTTATTAGCTGGTTTCCGAGGGAGCAGAGGCTTTGTCTTTATTATGTTTTTATCGTCCTCCTATCAATGCCTGCTGAATATTTTTAGGGGGTCAATAAATAGTTTTTAATGATACTAGTTGTTGCGATTACATTTTCAGCTTGACGGAAGGAAAACGGTCTTGTAATACGCCAAGCTATTCGTTGTGTTTCAAAGTTATCCTTACCTCCCTACCTATATTTCCCAATGCTAGAAATAAAAACCCGAAATTAAGACCTAATAATATGACAGTAATAACAGGATAATTCAGAGATGAGATGTTTGGTTAGTTGGAGTTACACTTCTTGAGTTTAATTTCTGTGGCCTTCTCACTTTGTGACCTGGACCAAGTCACTGGACATGATGGGACTCAAGTGAGATGCAGATAAAACTGTCAGGGAAGGTGAATGTAAAAATAAAACTATAAATTTGAAACATAATTAGAAGTAAACGACTCATTTTTCTACTTGTAGGCAAGTACAAAAATGATCATTCGAACCTGGATACAAAACACAAAGTCACCTCTAATTTGGGTTCAAATGTGACTTCTTCAGCCCTGGTGAAGCTCTGAGTACAGATTATTATGTCATTGAACCTTCATATATAAATACAATTATCCTATGTACTTTAATGATTTCAGAAGGATAAAGTCTCAGACGATCTTCTCAATATAACGTGATGCATGATATTTTTTAAACTCTTGAAAAGGAAAAAAAATTGCCTGAGGAAGTAAGACAGAGTCAGTTTTCATACGGTCATGCTATTTCATGACCATCAGGCGG
Source organism: Physeter macrocephalus (assembly GCF_002837175.3). NCBI lineage: Eukaryota > Metazoa > Chordata > Mammalia > Artiodactyla > Physeteridae > Physeter > Physeter macrocephalus. Next base: position 119,839,594 of record NC_041233.1, on the reverse strand, counting down.
AAACTTTTCAGGTTTAATGCTTTATAATTCTCCCAGCTGAAGCTTTAAAACTTCAAAGCACTGCAGAACATTTCAAATTTCTCTTCTGCCCATGAGAAAACCCTTTGCATTGAAAGGTGCTTTCAACTGGAATCCTACGTTTGGTATTACACAACAGTGACATATTTGTATGGAGATTAAAATTACACACCAAGAATGTAAAGTTGCCCAAGCAAAACCATTTCTACCGTTAAAAATGCTCCCTCTATACACTATGAAGAGCTATGACCTACTCTTGTCCATAAATAATGCTTACTACAATAAATTTAAAAACCGTTCATAAATTCCATATTTGCCTAAGAAACATTCATCGTCTAACCACCTGCAACTTACAAGGAGGATCTGCTTAAGCATAATTATGTTTCCTTTAACTAGTAAACAATAAATCTACTACTGATTACAAAGACAGGAGATCAGTGGGTATTATGAAGAAAATGACATGAGAATCAATACGTAATTCCTGGGAAAGGGGCGTGCTCTTCTTTTAATGTGAAATCTACCAGTGGTAAGTCATGAATATAAAACTTGCCTCTGTAAAAATAATTTGATTGCTGTAAAACTAGGAATCATCCCTGGTTATCTAATATTGCAAGAAACAGTGGATTAGCCCCTCTCAGAATCTGTGTGAAGCTGGCCCTCTTTGGCAACTAAAAGAGCTCTTTGAACCATAAACAGATGTAATGAAAATTGGTTCCATTAAATGCAGCTGGCAAATTACAGACTGAGAAATTAATGCACCACGCCATGACTCTAGGGGCCAAAGTGAATCAAGGTGTGGTTGCCAGATGCTCATGGTTCCCCACCGCCTCCCACAATGGAAACATTCCTCTTCGTAGATCTGTTTCCTATAGTATGAATTATCGATAGAGGCAATGCAAATTATGAGATCGTAATGAGGATTAATCAACTAAAGCGATAACTGTATTGTATTCATGTAATAACATTTTTAAAGGGCTACAATCTGAATCACATAATTCTTACATAACTCTTCTGGGCTTGGAAAACGCACTGGACTTCCAGAAGTCCTCACTATCCTATGATAAACTGTCCCTGAATTCCAAAGGGAAGGGAAAGCTGACGCAATACTATCCGTAAGCAGCCTGCGCCTGTGTTGATTTCAGTTCAACGTACTGCCAACTTGGTGTGCCGCTGATTGTCTCTGCTAGCAGAACCTGACAGAAGTCCATTTAGCATCTGTTTTTGAGGCGCGCTTCAAGGTTCTGGGCAGTCCTCTCGAGTCAGTAGCTAAACATTGTTGCAAAGAGCTACACTCGCAAGGATCCCCCTGTGAAGACTAAAGGGGACGGGTCTGGGAGCACATTGCCAGGTCATTCAGGCAACCCCTGGGATAGATACGGCTCCCCTCCCTCCTCCAAATAAGAAGAAAGAAATAATTTGCCAGAGGCTCGGTTTTGTTAGATTTCTATCGAGTGGTAGGAACATAAGCAAAACATTCGGAAAAGAAGATGGTTTGACTTGAGTGTAATTGAAAATACTCAGGTTGTGTTTAGCCATTTAATTTATGTAATTAGTTGATTGTTTTCAAAGAAAATTACAGTTAGTCACTTAAAACGTGTACTTTTATAATGCCTAATTCAATGCAGTGGTGGAGGGTAGAAGAAGTGACTCAAAAAGGATCAGAAGAAGACTGAATTATTGGCAAAGCTTTATCTCTTAAGTGGAGTGGTGGGTATATGGGTATCATCGCACCTTATTATTTTTTGCCGCATGAATATATTAAAATTTAAAAAATATTTTAGTGAGCTTATAGTCCAAAGTTTTATAGAGGAAGAGTATTGGGGGGAGTTAATCATCAATTTTCCTAATTTGTTCTCTCACCGCAGTTATTTTGCTTTTTCCTGGAATTCATACAAAGAACAAAGATTTGCTGGGTTACAGGGTAAATGCTTAAGTGTTCTATTTCTCTTTGCTAAGATACGTGGGAACACGTATTTTATTTACATATTTACATTTACATATTTATTAGATAAAACATATGGGTGTTTTATTTACATATATTAAGGAGTCTATTTTCTTTATATCTTCATAATAAAAATCCATCTTATAAATATTTAATTAACAAGGGTGGACCGGACAAGTATTCTGATTTCAGAATTGCAACAATAAATAATGACCTAATTGCAATAACGATGTACTCATGTTTTCTTCTTAAAGCTAAAAGATATACAAGTGATCTTTTATTGCACGAATGAGTCCCTCTCCTATTCTTTTAAAGCAGTTGTTATAGGCAAATAATAGATGACTACCTTCAATTCATACATACAAAGAAAAATTCTACAGTAAAATGAATAAGCATATACACTTTAGGCATATGGTATACACATTACACATTCTATAGTAACGAACTACAGTATGTAGGTTGGAGTGGCCTATTTAGTGTTCCATCCAATAAAGTACTTTTCTAATTAGAGTACTGCATCATACCGAATTACACTACTTCCAGATAAAGGACTTTTGGTAAAGTGCACAGATATTGCAATATGCATGTTATATACTTTATAGCTATTATAAGCATGCATCAATGACAATTTTCGGTTGTTTTACAGTAGCATTATTTCCACACGTGGAGACATATATACTAAATACATACAATTACCCACACACCCCATACGCTTTACAACATGTACATTCTACCATTAGCAACTTCTCCTTGGAATCCACTTGAAATTGTTTTCAATGTACAGATATGTTTTTTCCATAATTCTACAAAAGGTCAAGCAAGTTCCTATATGAATAACAATCAGTTGATTGTGTACTGAAAGCTGTGAAAGAGGCTGTAGAAGTCTATGCACACGTAAGCACTCTTTCTTCTTTACAGGTATTCATTTGAGAAGTTTTTAGAAGAGATTTTTGATGTGTGTGGTAATTAATTGAAATAAATGAAAAATCTGCCTTGTACCCAGACTAAATGTACTTCGACAGCCGCTGACCCTCCAGCTCTGAATGCCAGCCCATTAGTGGAGAAGTTTTACGTGGCTCCTGCCCTAACCGGTTTTCCTGTCTGACAGCTCCAGTTTCAAACTCAACCAGGGAGGTAAGACTTAACTGTTATTCCATTTTTTTCATTTTATCCAGAAGTAAAATCAGCAGATAAAAGATGCTGAGTTTTTTCCAAAGGTTGCTCACCCAAAAAACACAACACAATCCATGACCCCCTCCTCCAAGATGAATGAATGAACAAATGAGGGTTTTGAGGTTCACTTATTGAATAACTGCCAGCTAACAGATTAATTTTCTCACTGGACATAGTATAGAGAATTTTATTTTTCTACTTTCCTATAACGAATTAAGAAACAGAGATAGGGAAATGTAAAATTAAAGATCTGCAGATTCTGATGTACTTAGCAGTCTCATATAACCCACTCCAGAATTCTTCCAAAAGTAAGGTAGAAATACCCCTTTGGAGTCTATAGAACTGTAAATAAAACACACATTTTTTTTTTAACAGATAACATTTACCTTTTTCAGATTTTTATTTCTTAAAATCTGATGAAAAATTTGAATTACTGACATATTACCTCCTTTGAACACCCCAACTCACTAAATTTTTATTTTAAACTAATGCCTATACATTGATGAATAGGGCATGTAGGATGTTACAGATAATGACCACACAACAGTTCATACTGTTGGCAAAAGGCACAGGTAAAAATACTGCCGAGTTGCTACCCTTATGTTACACAGGAGTAGGTCAGTTCAGGGAATTAAAATAACAGTCAACAAACAAACAGTACATTTTTCAAGATGCAATCTACTTGTACGTCCTTATACTGAGGCCAGCCCATTTGTGAATGCGTCAGCCCACGTGCAAAACGAGAGGTGAGATTTTGCCACACGGAGAAAGCAAACACGACTCAGAGCACAATGAAGTTAATGGGAAATAAAATACATAACATTTATTGGACTTGAAAACAGTGAATTCCAAAATAATTAAGTTAATAAAAGAGTCTCACTCTTTTCTGAACTAAATTAAATGGCTCTAAAATTAATTTCATTGGTTTTTTAATTCACTGTTAACTCAATAAAATGAGCTCTTAAAATTAACTTCTTTGTTTTTGAACTCACTGCAGTAAAAGTCCATAAATGAACTTTGGGAAAAAAAAAAGTCATGAGTTAAACTCGTTCCAGATTTAGTCAGTAGTCATCCGATAAGTAGATAACAAAGGCATATAGGAAATCCGGGAGATTTTGCTCAGAATATGTAGCCTAGGATTTTAAAGGGTCCGTTTACCTACATTATATCTATTATATGGAAATGAGAAAATTCCTCTGTTCTCAGAAAGAGGGGCAATGTATGACAAAGAGAAATCACTGATTTTAATAATTATCTAAGAGATAAGGCATATAGACAACTAAATTGCACTTTCTAACTCTGCTGACCTAAGATGTAAGGTGATAACATAATCTGAATACTCCTGAGATTCTGCTCTTTAAGTCATCTAATTTATAAAAGTTTTCCTGTATGTCTAAAACGGGAAGTAAGTATTTTATAATCTCCAATTCATCCTGATGTGTATATTAAAACAACGGCAGAAGGAAAGGCATTTTGAGTGTATTTCACTGGCATATTTGGATAATAAAATCATGGAGAACAATTTCCCTCTTAAGTACTTAAATTTTAATATTGGAGCTCTCAATGCATAGTTGGGACCTATAATTATAAGAAAACATCTTTCGTATTTGTATTTTACTTTCCCTTCTTATTGCTACCAATTTACCCTAGACTATGATTAGCCCACGCTTGGATAATTATAACAACATCCTAGTTTATCTTCCCAACTCATCTTCCTTACTCTTTGGAAATTCAGAAGATGCTCGTCCCTCTACCTGGAACATTTCCCCTCCAACCATCCTACTCTTAGCACGTACCGTTCCTGACTAATTCCAACTTTCCAGTTTCAAAACAAAGGTCACTATCGCCTCAGAGTCCTCTCTGACCCAACCTCCAAGGCTAGGTAGGTCCCATCCACAATATAGTGCTTATTCCATCTCTCTCTTCCTACTGCTAGGCTCTGGTCCTTCACGATGGTGGAAGATGGGTGTCTTCTCGTTCACACGTGAATTTTCAGTGCTTCACAGAGTTCCTGGCATATAATTTGTACTCAGTAACTATTTGTTGAATGAATAAATCCTTCACCAGTCAGCCTACTACTTATTAAATACTGCTTTCATCTTGATACCTTTTTAAGAAACGTCTCTCTTTAGTTAGGTCATCAAATCTCAACTCCTTTGTTTCACGTCATGTATAATCTGGTTTATCTCCTCAGAGTTCTCACAGGTGTTTCCATAACCTGACACCCATTTCTCTGCCTAAGGTACTTGCCTCCCTTCTCAGCTCAAAATTCCCATTTTTCTGACATCTCCTCTAACTTTATGTCAATTAACATTGATATTTTCATTGTTCTACATATATTTGCCATCCAGTTTAGTCCTTGATTACCGTATTAATTTTGTTCCCCTAAGTACACTGTAATTCTTTGGAAGCAGTAACTCCTTGGTGGCCCTTACAAGATTATAGACTCATAAACCAGGAAACAAGATTATAGGACCATAACAGGTTGAACTAAATATATGAGCCGCTTCAGACTCCTACTTAAAAAAATAAAAAGCATATTCATGAAGCTACGGAAAGTGAGTAAATCACATATTAAATCGGATCCCTAGTAAGTGGTAAAGATGCCACGCACAGCTCCTCTTTTAAAGTATGTTCCTTCATGCCACTGATTGATCAGTATAGACCTGTACTGATTGTCTAATTAAGGGTATCTTTGATTTAAAACCCTATGTACTGGGCTTCCCTGGTGCTGCAGTGGTTAAGAATCCGCCTGCCAATGCAGGGGATACGGGTTCGAGCCCTGGTCCGGGAAGATCCCGCATGCCGCAGAGCAACTAAGCCCATGCGCCACATCTACTGAGCCTGCACTCTAGAGCCCGTGAGCCACAACTACTGAGCCCGCGAGCCACAACTACTGAGGCCCACACGCCTAGAGCCCGTGCTCCGCAACAAGAGAAGCCACTGTAATGAGAAGCCCGCGCACCGCAACGAAGACCCAATGCAGCCAAAAATAAACAAATAAAAATAAATAGATGTATTAAAAAAAAAAAAAAACAACCTATGTATTGTTTTTCCAGATACCCCCTCCTACTTTGTAGGCTTAGGTGAGCTACTATGTCTGATACTTAACATAAGGGGATAGAATTCAGAATTTTTTGTAAATCTTGAACACCTTTCTTGAACATCTATTTCCTATTACTTTCGTACGAAATAAGCCTTTAAAGATGGCCTAGCCAACAAATGACTCTTTAGAGCTACATTAGAGGCTATTAATAGAAAGCATTTGGAATGATGAGACACTGAGGGCACCTCAGGGGGGCTGGGGGCTCGAGGAAGACTTCAGCTGGAAGCTGTAGAGAGTTGTGGAGTCGTGTGTCCTGAGGGCCCCGGGGGTATCAGTTTCGGGAAAGCTGTCTCTGATACTCAGCTGGACCCCCGACTGATAAAAAGTGCTACTGCCAGGCTTGTGGCCACGACGCAGGGGGCCCATAATCTCTGGAATCATCACTATATTAAGAATGATTCTAGAAGTTAGAGTCACTGTGCAAGCAGTTCAAGGCGATAAAAGAGATTGGCCTCGGATGTGTCCTTTTGTGTAAAGTTTAGATAAGACTACAAGAAGAGTGAAATAAGTCCTTTAACCTTCATCCCACACTGACCAGGTGGTTTCTACTAGGACTCCACATCCTGACTGTGTATTTAAAAAAAAATTTTGTTATACCACCTCTTTGGATCTGACTCATAGTATATCTGGTTATACTTATGCATTGAATAAGTTAGCCTCTATGATTGCTTTCAGTGAAGTCTGTGTATGATTTGACATTTTCCCCAAATTAATGTCAGTGTATTTTATAATTCACCAAGAAAGTTACATAATATCAACTGCACAGACATTTGAACTATTTTGTAAACATTCATTTTTTGCTTAAGCTTTCTCATAATTTCACACTAACTTATATATATATATGTATATATATATATATATGTCATACTGGTAAATGTTTCTTCACTATTTTGTAAACATTCATTTTTTGCTTAAGCTTTCTCATAATTTCACACTAACTTATATATATATATGTATATATATATATATGTCATACTGGTAAATGTTTGTTCACTATATTTTTTAAAATTCTGGTCTCAAAGTTCTACCTTTTCTAAATTATTAACTGTTTTACATTTGAAATAAGTCTATGTCTTCCTGGCAAACATTTCTCCCTAATTCACATCAGACTCTCTCTAGGAACCTAGAGATGAGGACACATTCTCTCTTGATATAAAGCCAACACAAAGACAGTTCTCAATAAAATCCATGTACATCAACCAATAAAAAAACTGATCGACAGACAACTATCTTCCTTGCTTTTTTTGGTAGGCTATCTCAAAAGAATTAATAGTCACACAATTTGTGGGTATTTCATGAGAGTGTACAACATATTTATTATTAATACTTTCTCATCCACAACCTTCAAAATTGCAAAATTTCCATTTTAGTATAAAATCACACTAAAGTAAGATATTTGTCACCGCATAGATATGGTCGAGCACAGTGATATCTTCTTTACTACTATTGCACCTACAAGATATTAGATCAGGTAATTAACATTGCCTTGAACGTCAGTCACATCAGTGGTCATTGGAGATGTAAACTAAAAAGTCAGTCTAACATTTCTAAATTCAACATAAAGATACCATCAGAAATATAGGCCTTAACTGCAGGAAAAGAAAACGCCTGTCTTGTGGTTTTTTTTATGAGTCATTTTAAATCTTTAATGCTTCAAAAATTCATTACATTAATTACAGCAATAGGCTGTCCATTTCTTTTGTGTGGGATTGCACTGTGCTGTCATGAGAAGAATCTTTAGAGGGGTAGCTCAGGTTTCTTAGCCCCCAGACTCTAACATTAAAACACTTCATTTATTGTATTAAATTACCTGGTTTGGGCAAAATAAGATGTGCATGTAAAAGCACAGAAAAAATTTAGTGTAGGTCTGATTAATTTTTATATTTTCTTGCTCGGGATTTTCTAAATCATTTCTATGTAAATGTCTATATCATCTCATGGTTGTACTTTTAGCATGCTTCAGTTTACAGAGAGTGAATATATTTGGTAAATTCCTGGTAGGATATTTCTCTCAAATGGAGTTGTTTTTTTTTTTTTTTTTTTGGCTGCATTGGGTCTTCGTTGCTGGGCGCGGGCTTTCTCTAATTGCGGCGAGCAGGGGCTGCTCTTCGTTGCGGTGCGCGGGCTTCTCACGGTGGTGGCTTCTCTTGTTGCGGAGCACGGGCTCCAGAGCGCAGGCTCAGTAGTTGTGGCTCGCGGGCCCAGTTGCTCCACGGCATGTGGGATCTTCCCAGACCAGGGCTCGAACCCGTGTCCCCTGCATCGGCAGGCGGATTCTTAACCGCTGCGCCACCTGGGAAGTCCCTCAAACGGAGTATTTTTTAAAAACAAATTTTTATCCAAAAACCTCTATTATTTCAGATTTTTATTTAATAAAAGAATTATTATTTGTGTTTGCCCTGTGCCATTAGTCTATCTGTGATAACTCAATATATACTTTGAAGCTTGCCCAACTAACTAAAAATCTTAAGAAAATATGAGACTGAAGCAAACAAAACAAAAGACTGTGAACTCTAGGGCAGGGACCTAGCCTGTTTTCCTCACTCACATCCTCGGATCCTAGAACAGGTTCTGGCAAATAGCTCCTCAGGTTTGAATAAAAGTGACTGTAACTGAGAACTGGCGCAGCCAAAAATAAATAAATAGATAAATAATAAAAAAAGTGGCTACAGGGGTGGCAAGCACTGGGGACAGTGTGACAGAGGGATTTTGAGGGTTATTGAAAAATAATATTTAATTGATATCAATTAAACAGATAACACAATATAAAATATTTAAATACATAATACACGAGAAAATTTAATTGGAGGATTACACTAAAGAAACACTTTTGGGACATCCCTGGTGGCGCAGTGGTTAAGAATCCGCCTGCCGATGCAGGGGACACGGGTTCGAGCCCTGGTCCGGGAAGATCCCACATGCCGCGGAGCAGCTAAGCCCGTGCGCCACAACTACTGAGCCTGTGCGCCACAACTACT
>NC_041233.1:119815746-119830367 GCF_002837175.3 Physeter macrocephalus | reverse complement strand
CACAACTACTGAGCCTGCACTCTACAGCCTGCAAGCCACAACTACTGAGCCCACGTGACACAACTACTGAAGCCCGCGCGCCTAGAGCCCGTGCTCCGCAACACGAGAAGCCACCGCGATGAGAAGCCCGCGCACCGCAACGAAGAGCAGCCCCCGCTCGCCGCAACTAGAGAAAGCCCACGCGCAGCAACGAAGACCCAACGCAGCCAAAACTAAAATAAATAAATTTATAAAAAGAAAGAAATATTTTTGAGTGCCCATTATTTGCCAGACATTAGACATATAGGTGTGAACGCAAAGGTACAGTTTCTGCCCCAGAGGACTTCGATGGTGAACAGAAATAGACAAATCTTTTATAAACACTTAGGATGGTGTTGGTGCAAATGCTGAGAAAAAAATAAAGCAGAGTAAAAGGGATAAGGAGTCTCCAACATGAATTTGTTTTCATTGGGCTATTTAAAGTGTGGTGGCCAGAGAAAACATCAGTGATGTGTTGACATTTGAATTGAGATAAAAGTGAAGAAGCAAAATATGAGAACATATGAGGAAGGAGACTTCTGGGTTAAGGGAATGCTCGTTCATGCAAAGGCCCTGAGGGGGGATGCTTTCAACTCTTCAAGAAACAGCAAAGCGGTCAGTGTGGCCAGAGCAGAGGGTGTAAAAGAAAGGAAGCTGAAGATGCAACAGAGGCCACAGCAGTGTGGGTCTCAGAGGCCATGGTGGTTTGACTTTCATCATGGAGGAGATGAGAGTTATTAGTGGGCAATGAGTGACGTGATATGAATTCTCTTTTAATGGCGTCTCTGGCTGCTGTTGAGATCAGTTTGTAGAGGGCAAGGCTGGAATTAGGGATACAGGTGGAGGATTCTGTAATCATCGAGGTGGGAGCCACTTGTGGCTCAGGCCATGCTGAGGATGGCTGGAAGTGGTTGGATTCTGGTTTTATGTTGAAGGCACAGTTGGCGGAGCTCGCTGGTTAACAGGCTATGTGGACTGAGTTGGGGGTGACAAAGATAACGCCAAATATTTTAGCTTGAGCAACCACACACACACACACACACACAAAGTAGCTTTCATTTACTGAATCCTTCTGAAGCAGCAAGGTTGTGAGGTGGAAAATCAATTTATATATTAAGATACTGAGGATACAGTCTAATGTGGGTTGCCACTACTGCAACTTAAAAAAACAAGATTGATCCTAACAGGTGGGCATGCTTTTGAATTTCCTTTCCGTGTGACTCCTTTCAGCAGGCGACTTTTGTAAGGTGCATCCAGGAGCAAGTCACTGAGTCAGGGTATGGAGACACTCACTACCGTGTGGCACTTGAGTACAATTAGATCGTAAGTAATAGTGAAAAAAAATTTAACCTCAGCGATATGCATCTATGAAGATAAATTGTCGTTAGCTTTATTAATAATGTCCCCAAATTTCCAGCAGAGGAAAGAAAGTAAAATATGCTCTTTTGGACATAAAATGATCCTCAATTTGAAGTAAAGTACCTGCTTCCATGTACAAGATGGTCATTTACTATTGAAGGTGCTAAAATGAACCTTAACGAAAGACCCCAATCCATGCATTCTCCACAGGACCACACTGCCTGCCCCCCGGGGGGCAACAACTGGTTGGCTAAGTTGTTACGAACAACTCTTACATTACAATGGTTTTTGTTCCTCCAAAGGGCACAGTACGCAAGTAGATATACACTGGTATTAACACCTAGTCAACTGTAATTGTATATAACTGGGTGGGTGGTGATTAGGAAAAGAAAAAGTTTAAAAGGCTCCTTAGGGGAATAATAATGAAAAAAAAGTTTGAGAAATAGTGATGATACTAGGTTTAGGGGCCAGGTTTACAGAGAGGAGGACTTTTCTCAAGCTATAGATTCCAAGTTGTGTTTTCATCAAAATCAAACTAAACAATAGTTGGAGAAAGAAAAAACAGCTGACACAATGACAGGAAACAACTTGTGACTACCACCACTGTCATCCTTGTGGCCCAAAGGGCCACGCTTGTTTACTTGCTTAGTCTAATAGACAGAATCACTAACTATCCTCATGGGCACAGAGGGACAGGGCAATCACTCACTTGGAACCTTCTGGTCCACAGACACCCTGAGTCAGGTCTAAAAGTGACAACCACAGATACGTATCACACGGGTCAGTTTGCTAAACTGTCAAGTTATCCTAGATTCTCACTGTCCACATACTTGGAGCCAAACAAAGGGCTCAGGATAAATGAAAAGGTATGGAATCTATATACCACTCTAAGTTAACAGGCAATGGAAAACCACTGGGTAAAGAAGACAGAAATGAAATGTTGCCGTGATTCTCCCCATTAGCAAGACACAGACCCGCTTTCTGGTAATGTTAAGAAATAGGCCATTTATATTTGGTATCTTCCTGCATTCACTTTTCCTCTGTTGTATTTCCTGGATTCGCCTCCCGTGTCTTCCAGGCACCTAACACGATACCTTATTTCTTTTTTCTTTTCTTTTTTTTTTTAAATATGTATGATTAATCTATTTGTCTTTGTACCAACACAGTTGTAAAATATGTTTTGATATTTTTTTCTCAGCACTGCTGGTGTAATTTGAAATGTGGTCATTTTTTTTTTTTAAACATCTTTTTTGGAGTATAACTGCTTTACAATGTTGTCTTAGTTTCTGCTGATACCTCATTTCTGACTGCTGCAAACCCAGCTCTCCTTTTCAGTCGACAGCTCCTCGTCTACCTATTTATCAAATGAAAGCAAAGCGAGCCCAGAGGCATTCTCTCTCTGACCTCCTTCTAATCCCACTGTGGTTGTTTTAGCCAAACCAAAACACTCCCATGACCACAGCTTGTATGCTGAGGAGTTCCAAAAATCAGTATTTCCAGTACTGACCTCTTTTCCTGAGTTCCCAACTAAAGGTTTGAATCTACTCCCAGGCATAACCAGTAGGTCCACAATAAAATACATCATTTTCTTTATTTTTCTCTCCACTTTTCTCTCTTTCTCTATTCCTTACTTCAGTCAATAGCCCAACTTCTAATCCACAGTCTAGAAATTGAAGGAACATTTCATATTTCATTTACCCTTAGAGTTGGGTAAATAGTACCCCTCCAAAAAAAAGTTACGTCTACGTTCTAATTCCCAGAACCCATGAATGAGATTTTATTTGGAAAAAGTGTCTTTGCAGATATAAATTAAGGATATCAAGATGAGATCATTCTGGATTATCAGAGTATATCCTAAACCCAATGATAAATGTCCTTATAAAAGAAGAATATGTGAAAACAGAGGTAGAAATGAAAGTTATGTGGCCATAAGCCAAGGAATTCCTGGAGCCACTAGAAACTGCACGAGGCAAAGAAGGATTCTCCCCTAGGGTCTTAGGAGAGAGTGTGGCCTTGCCAATACCTTGATTTCATACTTCTGGCCTCTAGAACTGTGAGAGCATAAATTTCTGTTGTTTTTAGCCACCTAGTTTGTGATAATTTGTTACGGCAGCCCTAGGAAATGAACATACCCTCCCACTTCTTATAGCCAATCAGTAAATAAATCTGGTTTACAATGAGATTGTATTTATTCATTCCCTAGTTCAGGGTTTTATTTTCAGACAGGCTCCTGTCTAATAATAAATAAAAATAGCTCACTAGCTAATATATCAAATTACTTGATGCAAATACCAACCATCTAGTGAACATCATTTTTCCTGACTGAATAAAAATATGTCTCTACTTTTATTTCATGTATTATGGGGGAAAAAATTAGGAGATTTCTTAGGTCTTATTACAGTAAGTGGCAACATAAAAATTAGCCTCTGCATGCAAAGCCTCATTGGTGGCTCTAAGGATATTCTAATCAAAATAGCTTAGAGGTTAAGACATGGCTTCTGAATTTGAATTGACCAGGACTGTATTCTGGGGTGATAGCTCCCATGTGACTTTGAACAAGCTATTTACCTCTCTAGACCTCAGTTTCCTCACTGACGAAACAGGAATATTAATAATATTTCTTTCCTATTGTTGTTGAGAGGATTAACTGAAGTACATGGCGCAGAGCTTGACACACATTAGGCTTTCAATGAATAGGAGCGCTTATGACCATGGCCACTAAGAGTAGTGTCCACAGTTCGATCTGATGTCAATGTCAGTGAGAGGCTCTGATGGCTAAGGAAGGCTCCAAAATCCACGGAGATCACAAGTAATCTCTGCTTGTTATTGCCTGGGATGGGGGGGTGAGGGTCACAACCCATGGCTCTGGGCAAAGATTCCAAATTTCAAGACACTCAGAAACTGAACATATGGACTGTTTTTCTTAATAATTGCTTTTTAGATACTTTTATATAATATTTCAAATAAGTCTCCAGGTTCTAATTTTCACAGCGACAAACCAAGTGCCTGGCATCTCGCCTCTCTCCTGTGCCCCTCAGTGAAGATGAGGCAAATGGAGGAAAATACCAGGCTCGCCACCTGCCCTCTAAGATTACCTGCAAAACTGAAATTTAAGAATTTTGTTAAATGTAGGACACAGTTCGTGAAATACCTGCCAATACTTAGTTTTCAGTAACAATGCCTAAATGGGCACTTGAACATTTTCAATATTTATGTACTTTTAAATGTCTAAAGGCAAGAAAGAGATCCAGGCAATCTTTTATATCTGTAGAAGCCTTGTGCGAGATAACCCTGCACCAGAAGAGAACAGATTCTGTTTCAATAGCGTTAGAAGAGAAAAACACATCAGAATGAAGTGTGTCTCAGTACAATTCCTTTGTAAACAGCTTGTAGGAAAAAAATGTGCTGCTAGAAACGTATCATTGATTACAATTACTAAAAGTGAAAAGGTTCTCCAAGCCTTTTAATTATATTTCCTTCCAGGAGCGGTTTGCTATAATTTTCAAATTCACAGAATGTCACAAAAAATAACCTGAGATCAACATTTTCACAAAAGTGAATATGATTTAGATAGCTGAGTTTCGATTTATGAAAAACAAAAAAACCTAACTAGGTTTCTAATCTGTCCTTAGGTTAGCAGGCTTCAATACTTAATCCTTGCTAATTAGCTAAGGGTCACAACTGTGACCCTTCCAAACTTGTGGGAATCTAAGGCAATTCTGGACATGTGGCTATCCTGGGGTACCAGAGAGAGGAATCAAGCAGTCAACATCGTGGACTGGAAAGAAGAGTTAGGTGATGAAGAGATAGCTGCCTTTGAGTGTGTGACACTGTTCCTGGCCTCAGCATTGTCTGGGTATTTACAACAAACAAAAACAATAACTCCAAATATCCCAAACCATGGATCAGACCTTCAAATCTGCACCGTAATGAAACCTAATTTTATAAACTGCTCTTCTTTTTAATGGTATACATGTAAACAAGCAGGTCCATGTAATACTCAGAAGCAGAGACTCTGAACCCAAAGGTCTCCATTTGAATTTGGGCTCTACCCTAGCCTCACAAGACCCTGGGCGGGTGCTCTGATTCCCTGTGCCTCAGTTTCTTTGTCTGCGTAATGAGGTTTCTAACAGTACTGCCTATGAAAAGATTAAAACAAGTTAATACATGTACAGATTTTACAACAGTACCTGGAATATAGGAAATGCTGTGTGAATATTTGCTATTATTATTTTATTTCATATAATTGAGATTTTACTTCCCAAATCATTAATTAATAAGGAAAGCAGGGATAAATTACATGCATGATAAATTGGAAGTTGGTATAACTACAGCACAGGAAACAACCAAAAGCTCTAATTCTAGCATGTAAACTGAATATTCCGGAAAGGAGTAAAGGAAGTAAAGTTTTGGAGAAAAGAGCCATGGTTCAGAAAATAAGCTAGGCCACTTGACTAAGGACATTATTTGATCCACATAAAATATATGTAAGGAAAGTACTGTTAGTCTCATTTTAAACATACGAAAGGCAAAATGGTAAGTGATTTCTGTAATCAATGCTCAAAAGCATGCAGTTTAATGTCAATGCTTCACTGCAAATCCTTCACCCACAAAATGCGGATGATAGCAGTAACTATCTTAAAAGTTATTTTCACTGAGAAATGAGTTTACCTAGGAAATGATGCTTAGAACGCCGCCTGGTCGTTGATAAACACCCTGTAAATGTCACTGAAGAGACAAACACCAGTTTTAGCTATTTGTCTATACATGGTCTTCCCTGTTTTTGTTTGGAACCACAATTAAATCTTTCTACCCGAGCCATTTCCTATTTGGTTGCTCTTTGTGGGTTAACAGCAAGAAAGCAAGTTGTCCAAATTTGGGGCTTATTTGCTCATGATATCATGGACTCCCAGCTCTCAGCCGTGTCCTTTGCCATGCACCAAAGGACTGAACTGTCAAAAAGAATGTATGCCATCCTTACATGACCCCAAGCACGCGAGAGAGCTAGCATCTCAGTCATATATCCCTAGAGAGCAGTGAAATTGATCCCTTGGGTAGCATACTTGTGGATGTGAGAGGAGAGGAGTTTCAGCCAGGAGCATAAGAAGGCAACTGTACCTTCGGAGCAGAGAGGCCTGCTTTCAGGTTAAGGAAAGAGACAGAGCTGCCCTCCACTCTGTCCTCAATACACTGAGTCCTCTTTACCTTATTTTTCCCTTTTCTGTAGAACTATGTTTCACCATATAAAATACTCCCCCCCTCCTTCCCTCCCTTCCTCCCTCCCTCCCACCCCCTCTCTCTCTCTCTCTATACACACATATATACATATAAATTATTATAATTATATAATTATTATACATTGCTAGAAATGTAAGCCTCTAAAGGCATACATCACTGTTTCTTTTGTCATAGAAAACTCCTAATTTCCAAGAAGAGTGTCTAGCATACAGTAGGTAAGTAGTCAACGTGGTGGAATGAACGAACGGAGATTATTTTTCTTCTTGTACAAGTTTGATCTGTAAACACTTAGGTTATACTGAAGCAGCGTTGTGTCACTGTGAGAACAAATATGCCTAAAGTAGACGATGTATTCCGGGGACATACAAGAGGAGTGATCTGTGCCTCAGTGGGAAACTACCAGCCCTTTTGCCCAGGAAGGAGAGCATGGAGCTCTTTAGTACTGTTGGATAATTTGCGGCAATTTGTCCCAAATAACTCAGGGGAGATCAAAGAGTTTCCAATGCCAAATGGCAAAACTCTCCAGACGTTCAATCTCAAGAGGGAGTAGGCATAATATAATAACAAGAATGAAACTGAAACCAAAAGGGAGAAGGAGAAATGACAAGGAGAGAGAGTTAAGCAAGAGGATCCTAGCAAAGATACTGGTGCTAGAGTCTGGCTACTAAAATCATTTATCATGAGAAGTACTGGTCGACCCAACCTAAAAAAACAAGTACAGTTGACCCTTAAACAACATGGCTTTGAAGTGCACAGGTCCACTTATTCGTGGATTGTTTTCAATAGTAAATACTACAGAACTACACAATTTGCAGTTGATTGAATCCCCGGATGTGGAACCACAGATACCGAGGAAATGTGTAAATGGAAGATCAACTATAAAAGTTATATGGATATTTCTGTTTTGTGCAGAGGGTCAGTGCCTCTAACCCCTGTGTTGTTCAAGGGTCAACTGTACTAACAAGATCCTTTAGGCCATCACTAATGTGGCTAATATGGTCTTAGCTACAAATCCTCTTTTATGGCCACAGAACTTGGTCTTTCCCTTCATCTAATTTAGTCAAAATTATGAGAGAGAACCTTCATTGGTCGAGAGAACCCTCTGCTCCAGTGTCCTTTGTTCCTTTTTCTGATAGAAAGAAGAATGAACACAAAAATGATTACAATTTGAATCAAATTTAAAATACATGCAGCGCCTGATTCGGAAATAAATTCACTGGCTAAACCCAGTAAACTCAAAATAAAAAATGGAATGAGAGGTACCCATGAGAGTGTCAAGTTCTGTTCCCAAATGACACACAGACCCTTTCAAGTATTCCTTTCCTTTCTAAAGGCCTTGATTCTCTGCTAGATAAAGAGACCACCTCTGTGGCACCTGCTGCCAGCCAAGCCCAATGTCACTGTCCCCTCAGACCTAGCACACGGAAGATGATTTGGGAAGTGGCCGCAAGACCAGCAGAATCCCATGCTGCCCAGTGTCTTCTGTCATGCTTGTTGAGCTCTGACCAGGCTTCCTTCGGCAGCAAAAAAGCAGAGGACACCCTGCATGAAAACAGTAGAACATACTTCTTCACTATGGGAGGCAATGCCAGTCCCCTTTCTCTCATTGCTTCTTTGTTTTACTTGGCTTTAAGGAAGCTCAAACTATCCCGTAACAAAAGGCAGTGGTGATGGTAGGAAGGTAGGGTAGGGACACGCAGGAGAATCAATATTTGTAAATGAAACAGTGTGGTCATCTTGGTTCTCTGAGTCATAAAGTCCCCCTGTTCACTTCAAGCTCCTGGGCAAATATAAGATCACCTGAGTGTGGTTTTTATATATCTCTAAACTCTTTACTTGACTTGCTAATGCGGGCTCAAATTCTTCAGCATCATCTATTTTATAAGGATTTGGTTTCCTATCTTAGATCTAGGGAATGGTATAATATGATAGTTAAAGGGAATGGAAGCTATTCTGCTTTCACAAAAGAAAAGAGAGATGCCACAATTTAGAAACCCTGGAAAGTGTAAAAAAAAAAAAAAAAAAAGTGGGGGGAGCATGATAGAGTGAAATGCACACAGAAAAAGCAAATCCTGTGATGTTAGTTCAAAGGAGTTATACCCCTACAGAATGAAGTCCATTTATATGATTCTCATTCTCAGTGTTCAGACATTTACAAGTAAGCTACTAAATATAATAGATTACAAGTTCGCTGAATCAGAAGAATCCCAGCTTTTGGTATGATTAAGTTTTAATTGTATTTCTCCTTCGGGATCACTAGTAGCTAATAAGCTCATGAAAATAGGTCTTTAAAAAGCGGGAGTAGTAAAAGTCTCTCTGTGCACTATGTTTTGATATGCTTCGTTGCCTAAGGCATTCTGCTGCCTGCAGACTCAAGTGTTGAGTATTCATATCAATGAAATATCTAAATAATACTCAAAAGATCCTCAATTTTGAAACGAGGTGATAGCAGACAGGTAGCTCATGAGATTTTTGTTGTTGTTAAATTAATCAATAGTCTTTTTAAAAATACTACTAAATCTTATTTATGAGAAAAGCCAATTTATAAGAGACATATCCAAAGGCACATGTTTCATAGTTTTAAATAAATATATTAGACTAAAAATTTCTTCTTTCCTGATGTGTCTTTGAATGCTACAAGATAGATACCATGTGTACACACTTCTGTCTATAATAAGTCTAACTTTCTAGGGTGCTCAATGTACTCTGATAATACACTAGTTAGTATCTTTTCATGTCATAAAGGTATCATCTAATAAATTGTAAATATCTACTATTTTTAAAATAAGTAAATAAGAGTAGCGTAAGAAATATGTAAACTCTTCCATGATTGTATTTTTAATACAGCAGGCATGTGTAGGGGGCATTTACATAATTTGTCAAATTGCTCACATTTTCTAAAAACACACAAAAGTATCACTACAAGGAAGATTATTATTAATATTTTAGTTTCCTTAGGAGTACACCAGTTCTCAGAGCTATTCCAAGTATACTTTTGGGCAAACTGGCACATATAGAAATATACAATAAGTGATAACGGTTTCTTTGGCTGAAAGTATACTCAGATCAGCTTGCCTATCAGTCTAGCTCTGCCTTTCTCCCTTGGCTAAAATCCTATAGTGTTGGGCCATTGCCTGCAGGTAGGTCAAGTTCCTTAGCACATTTTACACCATTCATGAGCTTACTTGGGCCCAGTTTACTCTAATTTCTCTCTACTTTCTCACTTTCTCAAGCCATCCTATATGAACTAGGATTACTAAGCTCCCATGGTAAAATTGTTAAGAGATCTCTTTTTGTTGGTCCTTTGTATAGGTATTGCCTTCACCTTTTTTTTTTTAATTAATTTATTTTATTTATCATTTTTGGCTACGTTGGATCTTCGTTGCTGTGGGTGGGCTTTCTCTAGTTGCGGCGAGCGGGGGCCACTCTTCATGACAGTCCGCAGGCTTCTCATTGCGATGGCTTCTCTTGTTGTGGAGCACGGGCTCTAGGTGCGCGGGCTTCGGTAGTTGCGTCATGTGGGCTCAGTAGTTGTGGCTCGCGGGCTCTAGAGTGCAGGCTCAGTAGTTGTGGCGCACGGGCTTAGCTGCTCCGTGGCATGTGGGATCTTCCCGGACCAGGGCTTGAACCCGTGTCCCCTGCATTGGCAGGCGGATTCTTAACCACTGCGCCACCAGGGAAGCCCTGCCTTTACCTTTGATCTGACAAATTTCTATTCACATTTTCATACTCATCTCAGACAGTACTTCTTTAAGAAGCTTTCTTAATGGCCTTCTTCACTTATATAAAATTGTTCTCCCTCTTCTTAAATGGATTGCCCTTGTT
Source organism: Physeter macrocephalus (assembly GCF_002837175.3). Lineage (NCBI taxonomy): Eukaryota > Metazoa > Chordata > Mammalia > Artiodactyla > Physeteridae > Physeter > Physeter macrocephalus. The sequence goes on along the minus strand of NC_041233.1, from coordinate 119,819,927 downwards.
TGGACTGACACATCACAGTGTGGTATGTGTGCATAAATAGATGAAGGCATATCTTAAAGGAAAGAATTGTATGTAAATCATTATAGTTCAATCCTCAGCACCTAGTAAGGTACCTCCGTAACACAGTAACATGTCAGTATCTGCTTGTTGAATGAAATCGTTCTAAGAATTCTGAGTATAAAACACAGTAAAGAATTATATGAGCATAAAATGAGCACTGTAAAAATTTACTATAAATATAGATATAGATGCAATATATTTGTCAACAGTATATTTCTACAGGAGAGGAAGTTTTACTTTTGGATGGCCACAATTTATGCCTAAAAATTAATAAGAAATTTGATTCTTTCATAGAAAAAGTTAAGTTTTTGAGGTTAAGAACTTTCCATGCCACCTCTCTCCATTATATAACAACAAAAGTTTATTTTTTATTTTTTAACAGTGCCCTTTAAGAGTTTATAGCCCCTTGGCTAAAAAACAGTGGAAAAGATGCTCTTATGGTATTTTTGACCTGACATGACGTATATATCAAAAGAATCGTTGCAAAAAGTAGCTCTCCCAGGATCACCTACCAATTTTGAGAAGGCAAGAGGTCTGGATAAGCATCTCAAAGCTAAGTCTTTTGAGGTTAGCTCATCATTACCATATTTCCTGCCCCAATCATTTTTAGGCTGCAGCTGTCACTTCATTGATCATGTCGCTTTGCCCACAAAATCAATATCATTGAGTACCCAGAGAAAACATTTGTAATAGACACGTAAGACAGACCTCCTGACCACAACTGAACAAAATATATCAAAGCACATTAACCATGGAATGATCCCTGAAGTTTATTTTGGTTAACAGGGATAATTTAAAGTAGAGAGATGGCCCAAGAGAGAGATTTTCCAGAGTTTTATAGATTTACCAACTTCTCTCTACTTAGGAACCCTAATTTCCCACATGTTCACAGCTCTCCCTGGTGACTGTCTGTGGTTTAATAACATATGTTGCCTTGAGGGCTATGGAAGAGCAGAGGCCTCCAATTCGATGTTCAACTGTAGCAACTGGGAAAGGAAATACTCCAGCTTAGAGTACCGAAAATAATTTCAGGTAAAATTCTAACACTTCTCAGATACACAATAGTTCTTAAGATTATTAAAACACGGAGTGTTAGCAGAATTTATCTGAAGAAAAATTTTCCTTATTAAAAGAAACCCTTATTTACCCTAAAAACTTCTTAAATAACTTAAAAATATTCATGCTAATGAAATAGCTATTTCTCTCAAAAAGATGAAGGGCTTGCAAAGAGCAATCTATTTGTTTCCTGATTACTAATGAAAATCCAATTTTATAATAAATTCCAGCAAGTGACTACTTTAACGTAACCGTAAGGATAAAATGAGCTATTAGCCTTGTCTTCCAAAAGGAGCCAGACCTACTGATTTCTTAGCATCTCATGACGAAATTGGCTTTTCTCTATATAAAACTCAAGATGATTTAAAAAAAATTCCACACAGGTTTGGTTCCAAAATTGTTGACAAGAGAATTGCCAAGGGTTAGGGAAAAAAACGAAGGTTCAGGAGACGCGCAGGGAGGGTAACAGATTTTAATACTAACGGACACTGGGAAAGCATGCCCGTGGCTAAAACTTTTTTTTTCTTTTAACATCTTTATTGAGTATAATTGCTTTACAATGGTGTGTTAGTTTCTGCTGTATAACAAAGTGAGTCAGCTATACGTATACATATATCCCCATATCCCCTCCCTCTTGCGCATCCCTCCCACCCTCCCTTCAGCACCTAGTAAGGTACCTCCGTAACACAGTAACATGTCAGTATCTGCTTGTTGAATGAAATCGTTCTAAGAATTCTGAGTATAAAACACAGTAAAGAATTATATGAGCATAAAATGAGCACTGTAAAAATTTACTATAAATATAGATATAGATGCAATATATTTGTCAACAGTATATTTCTACAGGAGAGGAAGTTTTACTTTTGGATGGCCACAATTTATGCCTAAAAATTAATAAGAAATTTGATTCTTTCATAGAAAAAGTTAAGTTTTTGAGGTTAAGAACTTTCCATGCCACCTCTCTCCATTATATAACAACAAAAGTTTATTTTTTATTTTTTAACAGTGCCCTTTAAGAGTTTATAGCCCCTTGGCTAAAAAACAGTGGAAAAGATGCTCTTATGGTATTTTTGACCTGACATGACGTATATATCAAAAGAATCGTTGCAAAAAGTAGCTCTCCCAGGATCACCTACCAATTTTGAGAAGGCAAGAGGTCTGGATAAGCATCTCAAAGCTAAGTCTTTTGAGGTTAGCTCATCATTACCATATTTCCTGCCCCAATCATTTTTAGGCTGCAGCTGTCACTTCATTGATCATGTCGCTTTGCCCACAAAATCAATATCATTGAGTACCCAGAGAAAACATTTGTAATAGACACGTAAGACAGACCTCCTGACCACAACTGAACAAAATATATCAAAGCACATTAACCATGGAATGATCCCTGAAGTTTATTTTGGTTAACAGGGATAATTTAAAGTAGAGAGATGGCCCAAGAGAGAGATTTTCCAGAGTTTTATAGATTTACCAACTTCTCTCTACTTAGGAACCCTAATTTCCCACATGTTCACAGCTCTCCCTGGTGACTGTCTGTGGTTTAATAACATATGTTGCCTTGAGGGCTATGGAAGAGCAGAGGCCTCCAATTCGATGTTCAACTGTAGCAACTGGGAAAGGAAATACTCCAGCTTAGAGTACCGAAAATAATTTCAGGTAAAATTCTAACACTTCTCAGATACACAATAGTTCTTAAGATTATTAAAACACGGAGTGTTAGCAGAATTTATCTGAAGAAAAATTTTCCTTATTAAAAGAAACCCTTATTTACCCTAAAAACTTCTTAAATAACTTAAAAATATTCATGTTAATGAAATAGCTATTTCTCTCAAAAAGATGAAGGGCTTGCAAAGAGCAATCTATTTGTTTCCTGATTACTAATGAAAATCCAATTTTATAATAAATTCCAGCAAGTGACTACTTTAACGTAACCGTAAGGATAAAATGAGCTATTAGCCTTGTCTTCCAAAAGGAGCCAGACCTACTGATTTCTTAGCATCTCATGACGAAATTGGCTTTTCTCTATATAAAACTCAAGATGATTTAAAAAAAATTCCACACAGGTTTGGTTCCAAAATTGTTGACAAGAGAATTGCCAAGGGTTAGGGAAAAAAACGAAGGTTCAGGAGACGCGCAGGGAGGGTAACAGATTTTAATACTAACGGACACTGGGAAAGCATGCCCGTGGCTAAAACTTTTTTTTTCTTTTAACATCTTTATTGAGTATAATTGCTTTACAATGGTGTGTTAGTTTCTGCTGTATAACAAAGTGAGTCAGCTATACGTATACATATATCCCCATATCCCCTCCCTCTTGCGCATCCCTCCCACCCTCCCTATCCCACCCCTGTAGGTGGTCACACAGCACCGAGCTGATCTCCCTGTGCTATATGGCTGCTTCCCACTAGCTATCTATTTTACATTTGGTAGTGTATATATGTCCATGCTACTCTCTCACTTCGTCCCAGCTTACCATTCCCCCTCCCTGTGTCCTCAAGTCCATTCTCTATGTCTGTGTCTTTATTCCTGTCCTGCCCCTAGGTTCTTCAGAACCATTTTTTTTCTCTTTGAGACTCCATATATATGAGTTAGCATACGGTATTTGTTTTTCTCTTTCTGATTAACTTCACTCTGTACGACAGTCTCTGGGGTGATGTTGATCATCCTTTCATGTGATTGTTGGCAATCTGTATATCTTCTTTGGAGAAATGTCTATTTAGATCTTCTGCCCATTTTTAGATTGGGTTGTTTGTTTTTTTGATATTGGGCTGCATGAGCTGCCTGTATATTTTGGAAATTAATCCTTTGTCACTTGCTTCGTTGGCAAATATTTTCTCCCATTCTGAAGGTTTTCCTTTCATCTCGTTTATGGCTTCCTTTGCGGTGCAAAAGCTTTGAAGTTTCATTAGGTCCCATTTGTTTATTTTTGTTTTTATTTCCATTTCTGTAGCAGGTGGGTCAAAAAGGATCTTGCTGTGATTTATGACATAGAGTGTTCTGCCTATGTTTTCCTCTAAGGGTTTTACAGTGTCTGGCCTTACATTTAGGTCTTTAATCCATTTTGA
>NC_041233.1:119813522-119814769 GCF_002837175.3 Physeter macrocephalus | reverse complement strand
TTGCAGTTGTAAATGGGAGTGTTTCCTTAATTTCTCTTTCAGATTATTCATCATTAGTGTATAGGAATGCAAGAGATTTCCATGCATTAATTTTGTTTCCTGCTACCTTACCAGATTCATTGATTAGCTCTAGTAGTTTACTGGTAGCATCATTAGGATTCTCTATGTATAGTATCACGACATCTGCAAACAATGAGAGTTTTACTTCTTTTCCGATTTGGATTCCTTTTATTTTTTTTCTTCTCTTAATGCTGTGGCTAAAACTTCCAAAACTATGTTGAATAATAGTGGTGAGGGTGGGCAACCTTGTCTTGTTCCTGATCTTAGTGGAAATGGTTTCAGTTTTTCACCATGGACAATGATGATGGCTGTGGGTTTGTCATATATGGTCTTTATTATGTTAAGGTAAGTTCCCTCTGTGTCTACTTTCTAGAGGGTTTTTATCATAACCCTCTAGATGGGTGTTGAATTTTGTCGAAACCTTTTTCTGCATCTATTGACATGATCATATGTTTTTTACCCTTCAGTTTGTTAATATGGTGTATCACGTTGATTGATTTGCGTATATTGAAGAATCCTTGCATTACTGGGATAAACCCCACTTGATCACGGTGTATGATCTGTTTAATGTGCCATTGGATTCTGTTTGCTAGTATTTTGTTGAGGATTTTTGCATCTATGTTCATCAGTGATATTTGCCTGTAGTTTTCTTTTTCTGTGATATCTGTGTCTGGTTTTGGTATCAGGGTTGATGGTGGCCTCGTAGAATGAGTTTGGGAGTGTCCCTCCCTCTGCTATATTTTGGAAGAGTTTGAGAAGGATAGGTTTGATAAAATTCGCCTGTGAAGCCATCTGATCGTGGGCTTTTGTTTGCTGGAGGATTTTTAATCGCAGTTTCAATTTCAGTGCTTGTGATTGGTCTGTTTATATTTTCTGTTTCTTCCTGGTTACTCTCAGAAGGTTGTGATTTTCTAAGGATTTGTCCAATTCTTCCAGGTTTGCATTTTATTGGCATATAGTTTCTTGCAGTAATCTCTCATGATCCTTTGTATTTCTGCAGTGTCAATTGTTACTTCTCCTTTTTCATTCCTAATTCTATTGACTTGAGTCTTCTCCATTTTTTTCTTGATGAGTCTGGTTAATGGTTTATCAATTTTGGTTATCTTCTCAAAGAACCAGCTTTTAGTTTTATTGACCTTTGCTATCATTTCCTTCATTTCTTTTTCATTTATTTCTGATCTCATCTT
>NC_041233.1:119811745-119813095 GCF_002837175.3 Physeter macrocephalus | reverse complement strand
TGGATGATGTGTCCATTGGTGAAAGTGGGGTGTTAAAGTCCCCTACTATGATTGTGTTACTGTCAATTTCCCCTTTTATGCATGTCAGCATTTGCCTTATGTATTGAGGTGCTCCTATGTTGGATGCAGAAATAAGTACAATTGTTATACCTTTGTCTTGGATTGATCTCTTGATCATTATGTAGTGTCCTTCTTTGTCTCTTGTAATAGTCTTTATTTTAAAGTCCATTTTGTCTGATATGAGAATTGCTACCCCAGCTTTCTTTTGATTTCCATTTGCATGGAATATCTTTTTCCATCCTCTCACTTTCATTCTGTATGTGTCCCTAGGTCTGAAGTGGGTCTGTTGTAGACAGCATATATATGGATCTTGCTTTTGTATCCATTCAACTAGTCTGTTTCTTTTGGTTGGAGCATTTAATCCATTTACATTTAAGGTCGTTATTGATGTGTATGTTCCTATTACCATTTTCTTAATTGTTTTGGGTTTGTTATTGTAGGTCTTTTCCTTCTCTTGTGTTTGCTGCCTAGAGAAGTTCCTTTAGCATTTGTTGTAAAGCTGGTTAAGTGGTGCTGAATTCTCTTAGCTTTTGCTTGCCTGTAAATGTTTTAATTTTTCCGTCAGATCTGAATGAGATCCTTGCTGGGTAGAGTAATCTTGGTTGTAGGTTTTTCCTTTTCATCACTTTAAATATGTGCTGCCACTCCATTTTGGCTGGCAGAGTTTCTGCTGAAAGATCAGCTGTTAACCTTATGGGGATTCCCTTGTACGTTATTTGTTGCTTTTCCCTTGCTGCTTTTAATATTTTTTTCTTTCTTTTAATTTTTGATAGTTTGATTAATATGTGTCTTGGCGTATTTCTCCTTGGATTTATCCTGTATGGGACACTCTGAGCTTCCTGGACTTGATTGACTATTTCCTTTCCCCTGTTAGGGAAGTTTTCAACTATAATCTCTTCAAATATTTTCTGACCCTTTTTTTTTTTTTCTCTTCTTCTTCTGGGACCCTATAATTCGAATGTCAGTGCATTTAATATTGTTCCAGAGGTCTCTGAGACAGTCCTCAATTCTTTTCATTCTTTTTTATTTATTCTGCTCTGTGGTAGTTATTTCCACTATTTTATCTACCAGCTCACTTATCCGTTCTTCTGCCTCAGTTATTGTGCTATTGATTCCTTCTAGAGAATTTTAAATTTCGTTTTTTGTGCTGTTCATCATTGTTTGTTTGCTCTTTAGTTCTGCTAGGTCCTTGTTAAATGTTTCTTGTATTTTCTCCATTCTATTTCCAAGATTTTGGATCATCTTTACTATCATTACTCTGAATTCTTTTTCAGGTAGACTGCCTATTTC
>NC_041233.1:119792258-119811497 GCF_002837175.3 Physeter macrocephalus | reverse complement strand
TGGGGTCTCCTTTTCGCAGGCTGCAGGTTCATAGTTCCTGTTGTTTTTGGTGTCTGCCCCCAGTGGGTGAGGTTGGTTCAGTGGGTTGTGTAAGCTTCCTGGTGGAGTGGACTGGTGCCTGTGTTCTGGTGGATAAGACTGGATCTTGTCTTTCTGGTGGGCAGGGCCACATCCAGTGGTGTGTTTTGGGGTGTCTGTGAACCTATTATGATTTTAGGAAGCCTCTCTGCTAATGGGTGGGGTTGTGTTCCTGTCTGGCTAGTTGTTTGGCATGGGGTGTCCAGCACTGGAGCCTGTTGCTCATTGAGTGGAGCTGGGTCTTAGCGTTGAGATGGAGATCTCTGTGAGAGCTTTCGCTGTTTGATATTACGTGGAGCCGGGAGGTCTCTGGTGGTCCAATGTCCTGAACTTCTCTCTCCCACCTTAGAGGCTCAGGCCTGACACCTGGCCGGAGCACCAAGACCCTGTCAGCCACTCGGCTCAGAGAAAAGGGTGAAAAAAAAAAAAGGAAAGAAAGAAAGAATAAAATAAAATAAAATATAGTTATTAAAATTAAAAAAAATTATTTAAAAAATTGTAATGTAATAAAGAAAAATGAAAGAAGAGAACAACCAAAGCCAAAAACAAATCCACCAGTTATAACAAGCACCTAAACTATACAAAAAAAAAAAAAGGACAGATAGAACCCTAGGACAAATGTTAAAAGCAAAGCTATAGACAAAATCACACAAAGAAACAAACATACACATACACACTCAGAAAAAGAGTTAAAGGAAAAAATATATATTAAAAAAAAAGGAAGAGAGCAACAAATCAATAAACAAATCTACCAATGATCATAAGCTCTAAATACTAAACTAAAATAAACATAAAACCAGAAACAAATTAGATGCAGACAGCAATCCCCAAGTCTACAGTTGCTCCCAAAGTCCGCCTCCTCAATTTGGGCGGATTCGCTGTCTATTCAGGTATTCCACAGATGCAGGTACATCAAGTAGATTGTGGAGATTTAATCCGCTGCTCCTGAGGCTGCTGGGAGAGATTTCCCTTTCTCTTCTTTGTTCGCACAGCTCCCGGGGTTCAGCTTAGGATGTGGCCCCACCTCTGCGCGTAGGTCGCCTGAGGGCGTCTGCTCTTCGCTCAGACAGGACGGGGTTAAAGGAGCCTTTGATACGGGGGCTCTGGCTCCCTCAGGCCGCGGGGGAGGGAGGGGCACGGAGGCGGGGCGAGCCTGCGGCGGCAGAGGCGGCGTGACGTTGCACAGGCTCCCTGGAGGGGAGGTGTGGGGAGTGACCTGTGCTCGCACACAGGCTTCTTGGTGGCGGCAGCAGCGGCCTTAGCGTCTCATGCTCGTCTCTGGGGTCCGCGTTGATAGCCGCGGCTCGTGCCCGTCTCTGGAGCTCATTTAAGTGGCGCTCTGAATCCCCTCTCCTCGTGCACCCCGAAACAATGGTCTCTTGACTCTTCGCAGCTCCAGACTTTTTCCCGGACTCCCTCCCGGCCAGCCGTGGCGCACTAGCCCCTTCAGGCCGTGTTCACGCCGCCAACCCCAGTCCTCTCCCTCTTGGCTACAAACTTTAAGAGTGTGCACATTCCCACACAAAAGCAAAACTGAAGAGTCATGGAGTTTTTGAACAGACTCAGCAACTCAGCAAATAAACCCCATACATAGACAAACGTGCACAAACACAAGACAAATCTCAAATCTCTTCTTAAATTTAGGGGAAAGGTTGCACATCACTCTGTTTCTGTTGACCAGCTGAGGATGACACCAGCAACTTGCCGTGTTAGTGCCCTCAGAATGCAACCCAGGGAGGGACCGTAACACCCATCTGGGGAAGCGCATCTTTCTAACTATGAAGAGCCAAGTCAGACCTTCTGCTTAGCTCAGATCGGGTCTCTTCTCAGCAGGGAGTACCAACTGGGCCAAATGGTGCTGAATTAATTAGGGCTGTTTGGCTCTGCCTCCAGTTAGTTGTGTGTGTGTGTGTGTGTGTGTGTGTGTGTGTGTGTTTCTGGAATATATATATATATATATTCATATATATATTCATATATATATATATATATATAAAAGAAGGAAAAATCGCCTTGATATTTTGGACCCTTTATATCACATATCCAGCCACCCTGAGTTCCTCTCAGATGTTTAATAAACTGCCCACTCTGAAGCTTGAGAACTTTAACACAACACAGAAAAAAGTTCTTGTTTATTATGGTTTATCACTACTCTACCCACTAAATATCATTTTGGATATAAATCCTGTTAGAATGGCTAATTCAGCATATTTTCATTGAATAACAATATTCACTCCATATAGAAATAAATTATAACATGATATTAATATTGCTATTATGGGGGGGCTTTTTTTTAAAAACAAATGTTCATATGCACTATGAAAAATAGGTGGTAAATCACCCATTCGAACATTTTGAACAATGCTGCCCACAGAAAATAGGTGCTACAGTTTGAAATAGACCATTTAAACAAGTTTTCTAGGAGTTTCTACACCCAAAGAAATTCCATTTGACTGGGAATTCCCACTGGTTTAAGAATTCTTAACAGCTGAAAGTACATTCATATACATATTCCAGAATCTCAGCTTGGTCCCATTCTAACTATGCAACTTGAGTTTCACATTTTTGCTGACATAGAAACCTGTTTTCAGTCAATATGCTTGATACGTCCTACTGTATTCACTGGATTAATTCTGACTCCCCGAATTTTCTTCCCATAGAAAAAGGCTTCCTTTAAGGCTTGCCACAGTCTACCTCCTTCATGAAGCCTTCTGGCTCTGGCCCATGTGGGTCTACCTTTCTCTTTTAAACTCTCACTATGCTTAGTGTTTTACAGAAGGTGTAGCCTCTGGTTACATCCGTGTACTGATGTCTTCTATTTCCTTCATGTGTGTTAACCTTGTCTCCTCAAACAGATGGTAAGAAACTTGAAAATACAGGTAAGACTTTAAAATTATTTTGTATCCCTTGGAGGATGCTATTAAATACATAGGAGATGCTATCTTAAAATTAAACAGATATTCCTGAGGAGGGTGTGAGTCCTTTCTCCCTGGAAGTATCTTGGCCTTAGATAATACAGCCACGTTAAGGTGCCATCTGAGAGGGGAACCTTGCACCAGGTGCAGTTGTGCTACACAATATGAGATTTAAATTTTACGTAGTTCCTACAATTACTCCAAGTACTTTCTTAGATACTATAATTGTATAGTTTCATTTTAGTCTGCTTCCATGTGTTAAATATAATAAACCTATTTATAATTGGAAAACCTGAAACTCAGAACAGGTGATTTCCTGAATACATGTAGAAAACACATACAGGAAATGCATAAAACAGAATGTTTATCTTCTGGTTTTTCTTGTTTGTAAGAGACTCATTTTTTATCCATAAGTATTTTGAAGCAAATTTGTCATTAACTTACTTTCCTAATCTGTTATTCAGTATTCACTTCCTAATTTAATGGTGGTGAGTGGGGCTATTATCTTGCATGCATTTTGTATCAGCATGTTAATTATGTTTATAATGTCCTCAGACTCTAAAGTGAAAGGCAGACATTTCCAAGAAATGTAAATGAAGACATGGGAGCTTCTGTAAAATCCATCAGCAAATTTATACAGAAGGTTATTCATATCTTCATCCTTAGGATCAGGAGTACACAATAGCATAAATCACATATCACAGAAGATGGGATTACTCTGTACGTTTTGATGAACAGATTTTGCATATATTGTTCTCCTTACCAGTTCCAAATAACTAAAAGAAGGTAAAATACCTTTAAGTTTGCTGGAAAACAATATTCAGTCTATAGAAATAATGCTGAGAAGTCTATGCTGTAATTTCTGCTTCACTTTGTTAACTCAAAAACCGAAAATATAAAATTATGCATGGTTCAACTCAGTTATTCATTTGTGCATCTTTTTACTTGGGGCATGTGTTTACCACAAAGCTATATATATTTAAATCTCTTTTTTTCATAATGAGATGATACAGAGTCCACTAAAAATAATGAATTTGATTTAAATTAAAAAATAAAATAAAATCTATAAAAAAATTTAAATTGTATCATACAGGTGAAAGGATGCTCTTATCCTGCAAACAGCACAGAAGGTAAGAGAGGTTAAATTACTGGCCACCATCTTTGTCCAGTGATGGAGAAACAGACTCCTGATAAGTTACCTCACTTAATCAAAAGCCACACAGTCAAAGGAAAATGATTAGAATCCAAGCTCTTTGTTTCTGGTGCTCACCTTATGTTGGAAAGAGATTTGAAATTCTGATTGGATGAAAAATGCTCTGCCTAAACTAATTTAGTCCTTCACTGGAAAGAGTATTAGGAAGATATTTTCATTTAAGCCAAACCAACGTGAAGTTTGGAGTTATACAAATTCCTTTCTCTTCTCTTTTAAAGGACTGTAACAGGTTTCAGGTATGGACGGACTAAGTTTCAAAGCGTAAAAGACACTCCCTCAGTTGGAAAATAACTGTTGGAAAATGCTGACAGTGATAACGTGTTATCCATTACCTAGGCACACACCTTGGTCCACACATTGATCTATAAGAGCTTCAGTTGGGTATGTCAACTGAGATAACCACTCTGGAAAATTGTTTGGCAGTTTCTTATAAAGTTAAATGTGTAGTTATCGTATGACCAAGCAATTCCACATCTAGGTATTCATTCCAGGGGAATAAAAACGTATGTCCACAAACGGACTTGTTACGGGATATTCGTAATAGCCCCAAACTGGAAACAACTAAAATGTCCAGCAGCAGACAAATGAATAAACAAATTGTACTATACAACAGAACATCACCCAACAATAAAAAGGAGTGAACTATATGTAGCAACAAGGATAAAGGTTGGACTCAATAAATACTTTCATCCTGTTAAAAGGTAAATTAGACTATGATGAATTGTTTTTTCCCCTTGTTCTAATAACTTGTATAAAATCCAGTAAGATATATTTACTTATTTTAATTGCATTCTTAAGCAATGGTGAGGTCTATTTAGTCCTGCTAGAATTATTTTTTTTTCAAAACAAAATGTGTGAGATATCACCTCACACCTGTTAGAATGGATATTATCAAAAATCAAGAATAAAAAGTGTTGGTGAGGATGTGAAGAAAAGAGAACCCTCGCGCACTGTTGGTGGGAATGTTAATTGGCGCAGCCACAATGGAGAACAGTATGGAGGCTTCTCAAAAAATAAAAAATAGAACTACTCTATGATCCAGCAATTCCACTTCTAGGTATTTATCCAAAGAAACTGAAAATACTAACTAAAAAGATACCTGCACCCCATGTCCACTGAAGCCTTATTTACAACAGCTAAAATACGGAAACAACCTAGGTGTCCATCAATAGATGAATGGATAAAGCAAATATGGCACACACATACACACACACACACACACACACACTATGGATTATTATTCAGCCATAAAAAAGAATGAAATGTTGCCATTTATGACAACATGGATGACCCTTGAGGGCATTAGGTTAAGTTAAATAAGTCAAACAGAGAAAGACAAATACCATGTGCTCTCACTTCACGTGGGATCACAAAACAAACAAACAAACAAACATGCTCACAGATACAGAGAACAGACTGGTGTTACCAGAGGCAGGGGAGAGTGGCGGGTGAACAAAATGGATGAAGGGGGTCAAAAGGTACAAACTTCCGTTTAAGAAATAAGTAAGTCATGGGGTGTCATGTACAGCATGGTGACTACAGTTAATAATACTGTATTGCATATTTAACAGTTGCTAAGAGAGTAGACCCCTGAAGTTCTCATCACAAGAAAAAAAAAAATTTTGTAACTCTATATGGTGATGGATGTTAGCTAGGCTATTGTAGCAATCATTTCCAAGTATATATAAATATCAAATCATTATGTTATACACTTGAAACTAAATAATGTTATATGTCAATTATACTTCAATTAAAAATACATAAAAATTTAGTTGGTATTTATAAGATGCTCTTTGCAGAATTAGCTAGAGTGAAAAAATTAGGAATAATCTAATCATCCAACATTGGTTAAATAAATTCTGCAGTCAATAAGAGTTAATAGCAAACATTCAAGAATGTCTGATACCCTTGGAAAATGCTCAAAACATATTAAATATACCTACTATACATATACACCTAGAGAAAGATTCTTAAAAATTCACCAAATGTTCACAATTATTATCTCTGGTGGTAAAATTGAAGTGATTTGAAATTTTTATTTATTTATTTTTTTTCGGTACGCGGGCCTCCCTCTGCGGCGGCCTCTCCCGTTGCGGAGCACAGGCTCCGGACGCGCAGGCTCAGCGGCCACGGCTCACGGGCCCAGCCGCTCCGCGGCACGTGGGATCTTCCCGGACCGGGGCGCGAACCCGCGTCCCCTGCATCCGCAGGCGGACTCGCAACCTCTGCGCCACAAGGGAAGCCCTGAAATTCTCAATTTTACTTTTCTGTATTTTCTAAATCATTTATAACCAATGTCATTGGTTTTATAATCAGAATATAAAACAAATGTCAGTCAATTTGTTTCGGCTGTCTAAAGATATAGAGATGATAGATAATGTATATTTTGCATTGTATTTTTTTAAACCCAATTAATGATGCTCTTGAGGTTTTCCTTCCTAAGCATAAAAAGCAGATGAAAGGACAATGAGAAATGCAAACTAAAAGTCAATAAAAATAACTGCAGAATTGATTTAAGTTAATCATAATTAAATATGTCTGACAGAAACATGCTCTTTCTCATCTCTTTTCCTTCATGCAAAGAACAAAAATAGTCAATAATCATCCTTCCAATAACCTTGGCACTAACTTGATTTTGCCCTATCCCTCAATGCCACTTATTTTCTGCATTCCTTCTGTTGGCGTGATTACTGAAGGCCCATACTACGAATTTCAAAACTTCTAGATCCTGGAATCCTTCAGGTGGTTACATGCAAGATACTTCAATTAGATTCCCGTCACTGACACAGCAGGTTAGCACTAAGCATTAAGGGGGTCAGGGAGGGGATCTCTGTAACTTTGATCTTTTTGCTGAATTAATTGTTGTTGGTTACTATCTTCATTCCACAACCTCTGCTATTTTCTTTCCCTTTTAAATAGTCCTTTACCTATCTAGGGTGACTTTGTGGTTTCATCAGTTATTTAGAATTTTTGAGAGATGTCAGTTCTGCATGTTATCTTCTAACCTAGGATATATTTGGTTTCTAAGACACAATATTTGAGGAATTTGGGGTGGCATTCATTACTTTTTAAACTTCATCCAAAATTTTTAGTTTTAAAGCTACATGCTGTTCTAGAAGATTGCTTAAAATGATTCCCTTTTTCTTAGGATATTTTGAAATTAATACACATACCTAAGTAAAGAGAAGCAACTGATAGCCCAAATGGAAGTCAAAGAATTGAAGAAGATACTTAAGTTGCAGTGGTAAGTATAAAGCCCTCCCAGTGTCTAACATCTATTTTACAATGCATTATTATTTCTCTGAAGTATTTATTTGGGCTACAAAGAAAAAAAATGCATAAACTCATATCCTGTCTTCTAGTACATTTCACTGCATTTAATAACTATGTTTCCTCATCTATATTTTATCTATACATATAAATAAGTTTTATATATATATATATATATATAATTTAGCCAGGGTATTATGAGAAGAAAGTATTTGAGACAGATAACAAAGATGAGCAAAAAATTTCAAACAACATTCTATGGAATGTCTCTGATGCACTGTAACTGTTCTACACGCATGGTGCCTGCAGCTGTCTGTACAAATCAACGTTTTGGGTATAATGAATACTAACGCTTCCTGGAGGTAACTGTCCTATTATATTCAGAGTTCAGCAGTTAGGTTTATTAATATTAGGTGGTACAGTGTCTTTAGCTAGACAATCAAGTTTGCTTCATAGTGAGCTACTTCAGGTTACAATGTTTACTGACTATCCGGAATGCAATTATGAAAATATCATTGAATTTTCAGTGTTCCTGTGGTTAAAATATTCACTTACTGCAGGGTTGAGCTTCTACTATAAAAAGCTTAAAGCTACTGACCCTCATTTAGCAAAGTTCGATCTGGAGAACGCATATTCTTTCCCACAGCTTCTGCAATTATCAAAGCAAAACACGCTATTAGGTTCTTCAATCAATGTTTGTTTTCTATTTGCAGAAGCGGCTGCCCCGAAAGGATATTTAGCACCTGTAAGGCTAATTTTAGGCTGTGTTTGACTCTTAGGGTTCCTGGGGTCTTTTACGGCAAGAGCTGTACTAATTTTCTAGCTCTCTCTGGGAATACTTGACCCTGAGAGCTTAACACAGAGAGCAGTGGAAATGAGAGATGAAGAGAATAAAAGGATAGCCTAGTTCATCCTCCTGACAATGTAATGCTGATTCCTGCACCACAGGGATTGGCTGCACCAGGTTCAAAGCCTTGAGGCTTCTGGAAATGACTACAGCTACTTTCCGTCTCATCTTCCTCCCTTTGTTTTCCTCCCTCCCTCCCTTCCTTCCTTTCTTATTTACCATTGTGAGAATGTCAATTACTGCTGGTGAAAAAAACTGCATCTCCAAGTCAAGCCTTAGTAGTTTAGAATCCACCTATTTAGTTGTAAAAATGTCCAACTAGTTTCAAATTACTGACAATAAAAATTTAAATGGTTGTTACTTTTGTATTTTGTTGTGGTGCTTTGGGCTGGGCTTTGATTCTTTGGATTAGGCTTCTCTGTGCCGGTGAGGAAAAATTCTAAACATGGATTCCCTCTCTTCATTCTTGGCAAAAGTGAGAATGGAAGAGAGGATTGATGAGTTCAGTTGGCTTTATAGAATAAGTGTTTAGTGGCCACTGACAGGACACTTGCAGATAACCACCTTAATGGCTGTATAGTCTGTTCTAAGTCTTTGCTTTCAAGAAAAGCAATATCAAAATATCATTTTAAATATTTCAGAAAAATCTTGAACCATAGTCCTTGTGGTTTTTCAGTGAGCTTTTTATGAAAAGATAAAACAAAAGAAAAGAAAAGGTAACCACTACCATCTTGAGATAGAAGAGAGCAAGTGAGTAAAATGGTAAATATAGTTGAGATTGTCAACAAAAGCATCTATAAAAATATTTTTAAAGTCTGAAGAAGAATAATTTTGTTATATGACCTCATGCATCTTTCTATGGACTGTTTGCTTCTCAGTTTATGGAATAGCCATACTCATGGAAAAGGCTCCAGACTAAGAAAGGGCAGAGGAAAGAATATAATCTTTGCTGAATATACATTAGTTGACAATATGTTTTCATGCATTTTTTCATCTAACCTCTTTATATCTCTCTGAGCCAGTCTTTGTCATCACTTGACACAGAAAACGAAGTAGGGGTTCTGAAAGGTTTAAAGCAAAACTGTCTAATAAAACTTTCTGCAATGATGTCAATTTCCATAAACCTGTACTTTCCAATAGGGTGGCCACTGGCCTCATGTGGCTATTGAACACCTGCGTGCGATATGGCTATTACATCTGAGGAAATGAATTCCAAATTTTAATTAATTTAAATTTAAATTTAAGTAGTAACATATTGGCTAGTGGCTACCATATTGGACAACGCGGGTGTAAAAGGCCTGATAGCTACAGAATATTGCAAGCAGTGAACAGAGTCTCAAAGAGGGAGCATGTTGCTTTTGTTTTATATTAATTAGACTTTGAGGGGTGGAGTGTCCTACTCAACTGGTAATCACTGGTAACCAGTAACCAGCCTCGTTGGTAGGAAGAGGCTAGGCCTGTGATTCTGAGACCTTTAGTGTGTTTCAGAAGCTCCTGGATAAGGGATGTAGGAGGTTTATCCCCTGTTTATGCACTGGTCGAAAATCCTGGGCCAGAAGACAGTTTAGACAATGTAGCACATACTGGGATCCTTACACAGTACAAGGGTGTTTCCTGTCTTTAATCAGTGCCAGTGAATACCAGAAAGTTTCCTTTTCAGGAATTCAAAATTTAAGTATGAGTATGTATGTAGGTACTTTGTTAGATCTGATGAAACATAATCTTCTTAAAATTATAGATCTTGCGTGGAGTAAAGCTCTGATAGAAAATTTTCAATGAAAATGCTGATTACTTTGCCATTTTTAAGAAATTGGCCTTTTTATTTGTTTGTATTCTTTTATTCAACTGATTTTTTTTTAAAGTGAGCTTCATTTACTTAGTTTCAGGATTTTAAACAATGTGTTTATTTTACGGTAAAACACATTATCTCATCTAAATCAAAATAATCAAGAAGTGGGCAAATTTGGAATACTATTATTTTCCTCTTGATTGGAAGAGATCTCATCTCCATAAACTACAAGGAAATAGGTAGTGTCAATACTCCCCAGGCTCCAAACATGTAGGAGGCATTTCCTGTAATAATATAGTTAACTTTGATTGATTGACAATTGAACCTATTGATCTGGAATTGTTTTTAATTGTAGAGGTTTAATGTCCTAGGAGGGAAATGATGGCTAACAGAGGGAACCAGCTGGTAGAATAAGATCCTAAAGTAAGCCAGAAAGAGAGCATACAAGGTCATAAAAAGAAGGGGCCAGACAGAGAGCCAATTTTACAGGGTGGGAGAAAGGAGAGGAGAGGAGGGGAAGGGAGAAGAAACAGGAAGAAGGGGGCTGAAAATACAGATAATTTTTGAAAAGGCACATATATTACTGGAGAAGAAAATTAAAGGGTCTCATTTTGACCAGTCTAAATCTTTCAAGTAGGAGACCAAGTTATCTGTCATAGACGAAGAGGCCAAGAGAAGAGCTGGGGGCCTGAGATCAATAATGGTAAGGCTAACATATTAATTAGAGAATATATTTTATAGAATACGTCTCAAAAAAGTCCAATGGATTAAAAATATTTAAAGGACCAATTTTAGTACGTGTTAAAATGCAAAAAAGAAATAGTATATCTACTACATACTATCTGGTATTTATACACATTGTGGGAACTCCTCCAAACCAGACAGAAATAGTTGAGCCCAAGAAAAATGATCTGCATTCAAAGGGAACAGGTCTAAAATTCTATCTGGCACTTTGTGCAAAGACCAAATGGGAATGCAGGCAACCCATCCCTAATCTTTGTTTGTCAACCTGAGCTCAGTCAATGATGACTGGAAATATTGTTTTCACTTTCTCCACGGAAATCATTTTGGATACCAAGTTGAGGTAGGCAAATTTGTATAATAAATTCGTATATACTATTGGAGTAATATTTGTGTCCAACCTAATTAAGCATTTGCACACATTTCTAGATTCACTCAAATATATGTCTCAAATATACCTCAGATAATTAACACAAAGATCACAATATTTGTAAACATTTTGAAACATCTGATACGCATATTTAGCTCTTGGTTCAGGCAGTAAAGGTATAAAGTGTAATGCAAAAGTGTTCAGGGCTTTAAAATATTCCACAAATTTAATATAAATTAATATAAATCAAATTAATGAATCTATTAGATAGCACTATAGTAATCTGATAAAGAAACAGATGTAGAGACAACACTAGAATTACTTTGGATTATGAACTGAACTTTAAATAAATTATCAGAATGGTATAAAGTCTCAGATACATAAAGGGAAATTCTCTAAAAAATGTTGATTTTTCAAAATGTGGTTTGAGGCACAACTTTAAAGAAGTATGTATATTGATGTGAAAAGTACATTAATATAGGAGACAATGACGGGCATATTTCACTGCTTTTTGATCTATTTCTAAGTAAATTTCACAGGATTTTAAAATTTATAACGAATTAAATGTATTCATTTAGAATTATTAGATAATCAATCTGTTCAACTGAGCAGTTTGCATAAAGGGAATTGATATGTTGATATAAATATAGAACACATGGCTATATACTAAAATATGAACTTTAAAATGCTAAATACTCAACATTTGTATCATACTCATACTTGCAAAGATTAACTTGGTATTTTTTTCCTATTTAAATACGCTTTAATTTCATTAATGATTTTGAAGGTATTTGGAGAGCCTATCTTGTGACGGTCATCTTCTATACTGTAACGCCACCCTGAATTCCAAACTTTTATTTCAGCAACAGAACCCTCTCCGCACACAAAATATTATGAGGCAGCCAATCACGTAACACACACACACAAAACCCAGCAGAGCTCAGAGTGAGGCAGGGTGAGGAACCCGGGTGCCCCAGGTCCTGCCTCTCTTCCGAGTCCCTGGGAATTTCTGGACAACACCCTGAAACTACCACCTAGAGGAGCCGGCACACATTTTTCTCCAAGTTGGTTTTTATCAAATCGACACCATTATCTTAGAGACTAGTTTATCTTTACAAGATGGGATATTAAGAGGGTAAGATGGTGGGATTTTAAATAACCATGGCTTTTACTTTCCTTTCCTGTGATTAAAATTCAAAAGTAAGCCTTCCCAATCAATCTAAAAATCTAAGTTTCTATGGGTAGATTTACAATTATGAGTAAATGTAGATTCAGAAAAAGTGAAGATTTTTATAAGTTCATTCTAATAGTAAGGCCTTTAAAAAAATAACTTGAACTAATGTTTTCAAAGATCCTATCAAAGTTGCTGGTTTATTTATCACTGGGATGGAGTGTGTGATTTTTCTGCCATTATTGCATTGTGTATCGGAGACACTGTGGTGCAATGGCCCATCTGTGAACCGAGGGCTGCTTAGACCATGTGAGTCTTGCCAGTACACTTCTGGCAAAGTCCTCAGCATCTGTGCTAGAAATTCAACGTGTTGAAACTAACTGTGCAATCATCTGTTTCCATTTGTCCCTGTGGTTGACAGGCATTAATAGGCAGAGGTAGGAGATGGGCACAGCACAAATTGAAAATAATGGAGCATTTTGCACCCAAGGAGTCAGAGGATAAGAACTACAACGGGCAGGCTGGAGGCGGTGGCATGTGTCAGCGAGAGGCTGCGGCAGTTGGGGACAGACACGGTTCAGCACATCCGCCCCTAATGAAGACAGGGCCCACCTGCAGCGTGTCACTTTACAGTGTTGTTTTGCAGGATAGTCTACAGGAGCTTTTACAGGGTAGCCGAATTATGGATTCCCTGGGAAACTCGTAAGCAAAATCTATTTGGGTTACACTTGTTAGCATTTCAGTGGAAATGATGTCAGTGGACCCAACTGTACAGAAAAACATTGTAATTATCATCCAAAATGTGGACTCATTACAAACAATAGATAAGTCATTTAGTTTCACAGGAGACATCCCACAGAGAAGCAGTTATCTCTCCTGTGCCTTCAGTCAGGCGTCAGGATAGACACATGCCCATCAGTCACTCATCAAACAGGGATTCGGTATCTGCTGATGTGGACTGTGGAGTAGACACCGGTGAGACTCAGATGCTTCCAGGTTCCTAACGAAGTGGCTAGTAGAGTCCAAGGAAAGTTGAACAGAAAAAAAAAATGATGTAAAGAAAGCTATACCCATTTAAGGAGGATGTATGTCTTGGGTAACTGTTTTGTTCTAACAAAAAAACAACATGGGTAGGAATAAAATCGGGGAGGAAAAAAAAAAAAGAGTCACAAACCACAAGTCTATTAGTTTGCTGTCATTGTTCCCAAGGGGAGTGACTGGCCAGCGTAAGTACTGTGGGTCACCTCGGCTGCAGTCTCGCTACAGTGAGGAGTATGGTAGATCAGCCTGTCCTTTAGGAGCTCTGATTTCATGCTCTCCTAAACTGTAAACCTTATGAGAGTGTGGACTGGGTTTATGGAGTATCTGTAGTACGTACCTACTACTAGTTCTTGTAGATATTCAAGAAATATTTGTTGAATTGAAAAAACAATGACTTATCAAAAAAGATGTGTACTGCAAATATGATATATATTTTAGATGAAAGAAAATGAAAAAAATTGAGATCACTGGTACTTAGCACCTCTAGTATAATTATAATGAGAAAATAAAAGTAAACTTGGGATACGTCTCTTTTCTAATATGGGAGTGATTCTTCACAGGGAATGTGAGTGCAGGCATGGATGAGTTCTCAGGCCCCTTCCACTCTATGGATTTATAGTTCAATAATTCTGCAAAAGTTGCAAAGTGAAGAATGTCCAGCTGACCTACATTCCCACTTCATCACCTCTACCAGTGTGATTTGCCCTGAGCGCATCTGTGCCTCCATGTGGGATAAGAGAAACGGGTCTTAAAGGAATAAAAACTTTCTGTTCAACTTAAAAAAAAAAAAAAATTACTGAGATCAAAGAATATCAACGTTGGAATGGATCTCTTGATCAGGTATAACAACTATTTAGAAAATCCTTTGTGTGACCAATTAAAGAAGGAAAACCTTTCAAAACTGTAAAATACATTTTTTAAAAAGTGGAAATATTTTATCCTTATACTTTAAATGGGTTTTCATAAACTTGTGGTATTATGAATCCATAATGTGGAGCTGTTTTTTGTTAATTTTGTGCAAATTCACAGCTAATGCCATTAAAGCTCTAAATGAGCAGTTCTAGTGAGCAAATGCCTGCTAAGATTAATACACAAAATCCTGATCTCTCTCAACTGTCTCATTAACATGATAACAGGCCCAAAGGAGTTTCAAATCCCTTAACACACAAAAGACATATTTTCTCCCGTTTTTCGTTCATACCACCATAAAAATGGAAATTAAACCACATAAAAAATCTTCCAAAAACATGAAGGGGCCAATCCAAATACATAAAATACTGTGTTTTTGTTTGTTTGGTTTTTTTTTGTTTTTTTACATTAAACTACAAAAGCCTTGTTGAAATGCTACTAAGGAACTGACTTATTACACAAAAACCAAGGCGATGGACAGTTAGTTTATATTTTATCCCAAAGCCCAAATATTTAAGGCTATGGAAGAAATGGGGAAATAGTGAATGATCTAGCATATTAAGCTATTTGTTTTCCATAGATACTAAGCACCACGTGTGAGTTAAAGATGGACTTTCAAAAATCTAATTGTGCATGTGCTTCCCAGGGTTTAAATCAAAACCATAATGTTATTGCACCGAATCCTTCTGTGGCCTAATAAGGAACAACATAAAAACAAACTATCCTCTTTGTTACGGAGGATATGCTTTACAATATCACTGCATGGTGACAACTCCTTGTCCTCCTGTCACTGCCTGTCCTTTAGACCATACTGCAGTAAAGCAATTTTCTGCCTCAAAAGCACTCTATTTTTTTAAAGTTTGTCTCTGGGCAATTTTCAGGTCTACTAGAGCTGTACAACTGTATACAGATGAGAAAGACCCCAAATAGGGCAATTTATTTGATTCCTCCTTCTTCCAAACATTTAGCTGAGATTGCATATCCAACAGAGAAAGCCCAAAAAGAAAATTCAGGAGTGACCCACAGTGACACATATCCTTTTTGTAAATTTGCATTAAACATAGTTTCCAAATAACATAGACATCCCGGAGCTGTTTTTCGTTTAAGGTAAACCTTTAGCACTAAAATTTCTCTAGGACATCAAAATCGAGTTCTACTAAAAAAGGGGCAAATCCCTAGAAATAGGTAGTTAAACACAGCATATGGAGTTTTCAGATGAAGAATCACTTAATTTTAAGCGGTCTGCTCATTTGAACCAGTAGTTTGGTTTTCTGGTTGAGGAGTAGAGGGCACCTTTGATGCAAAAATGTATTCCTCCAATGTTCAGTGGCTGATAATTTCACACTTAACAGTGCCTGGTGCTGGCAAGACCATAATCGTCTCCTGATGTAACTCTGCCCTCACACAGTATGGAATGTTCCACACTGGTCTCCTACCCCAGTCGGAAAACAAGTTTACCTATAATAGTGTCTGCACAGATGAAAGATTTAAAAGTTGGATTTTTAGATTGAACACTCGCTGACACATTTTAAAAGCATGTAGTCTTTTTTTAATCCTTAACTCTCTCAATGCTGAATTATTACTCTCCATTCATCATTAATTTTTAATGCGACGATAAATGCTTGCTTCGATCGAATATGGTATTGTACGGTATACATTAGAATGCGAGCAAGATTAAACATGGTTCTGCTGACTAGCCAGCAAATCCCCATATCCCAAACTTAGGACTTTTAATTAGAAAATAGTTAGGAATATAAACACAGTTTACAGAAAAGCCAGCTCAGTGGTTCTATTATGCTCTGCCTTTCTTCCTACTGGTATGAGAGTGTGTGTGTGTGTGTGTGTGTGTGTGTGTGCGCACGCGTGCACATCTGTTTACTTATCAGTCTCCCTCGCTTTTTCTTTCTCTCTTCTTTGTTCTCTCACTCTCTCTTTAATTTCTCTCTGCTTTGATCTACCTAGAGGCAGTTATGTGCTCTTAGCTTAATGATAAGCAGACAAGTAAGGAATTTTTTAAAAAAGCAATGGAACTTCTATATGAGGTATAACTCTCGTACAAATGAAGTAATTTCAAGTCCAGTGATTTTTTTTAGCATAATGTAAAAGCCTTGTTAACTTTTCAGAAGCACCATAAAATTCTGTGACCAGTCGATTCGTGATCTTAATTCCTTCTCACACAGTGGTTCCTAAACTATGTTTTCTCATACTGCCCCCGATTCTTCTCACAAAACTCCCTTTTCAAGTTCATCGAGTCCAGCCTGTGCCCTTGTCACTGGGGAGAAACTGACCTTCAGTGAGGTCTCTGATGACCTCATTACAACGAAGCCCAAGGGCCAGTCCAATTTCCACCCTCATCTTGCCTCACCCTCTTTGCAGAATTTGTCACATTCAACCATCTCCTGTTTCTCAAAATACTTTCCGACCTCAGCTCCTGATTTCTACTTAGCTGTCTCGTTTTCTTCATTGTCTGCAATATATTTACTTTAGTCATTCTTCTTATTAATGCTAAGTAAAAGTAGCAAAGTCTACAACTCTCTGCATTTCTCACCTGAGTATAGGTATTTAAACTTGAACCTGAAAGGTATTCATCATTTGCATCATCTTCACTGCGTTAGGCTAAGATTTGCCATATCTCAGTAGAAAATCCATCATCACTGCCTTTGGTCCTTGTCATTTCACACGCCACCCCAGAGATGTACCATTTTGGCAGGAGTTCAAGGACATAGCCCTAAAATCATTTATTTCCAACAAGTTACAAAGTCCTTTAATTTTAGACAAACTTAGTAAGTTATCTATACACACGTCTTCCATTTTTAGCTTGATACACTCTCCTTGCTAGGACAAGTATTTCTCATTTTTCTATGGCTATGCATCCCTCTAACACCTAAAATATGACTTTTTTCTTCAATCAAAGTTGGCTCAAGAAAAACTAGAAAGCTTAGTCTCCATAAACTTTAATCCATGCCATCTAAAATACAACAGCTCAAAATTATATTTACATTCATTTCAAAGAAGACCCATCCTTAAGTTTCATCTTTTCTTTGTAGAGTTTTGGGATTTTGGAATGCATTTTTTTAAACATCTTTATTGCAGCACTATTCTCTATATCTGCATCTTTATGCCTGTCCTGCCCCTAGGTTCATCAGAAAAAAAAATTTTTTTTTTAGATTCCATATTATATGTGTTAGCATACGGTATTTGTATTTCTATTTCTGACTTACTTCACTCTGTAAGTAAGGTGGATCTATGTCCATCCACCTCACTACAAATAACTCAATTTAATTTCTTTTTACATTTGAGTAATATTCCATTGTCGATATGTGTCACATCTTCTTTATACATTCATCTGTTGATGGACATTTAGGTTGCTTCCATGTCCTGGCTATTGTAAATAGTGCTGCAGTGAACACTGGGGTACATGTGTCTTTTGGAATTATGGTTTTCTCAGGGTATATGCCCAGTAGTGGGATTGCTGGGTCGTAATGTAATTCTATTTTTAGTTTTTTAAGGAACCTCCATACTGTTCTCCATAGTGGCTGTATCAATTTACATTCCCACCAACAGTGCAAGAGGGTTCCCTTTTTCCACACCCTCTCCAGCATTTATTGTTTGTAGATTTTTTGATGATGGCCATTCTGACTGGTGTGAGTTGATACCTCATTGTGGTTTTGATTTGCATTTCTCTAATGATTAGTGATGCTGAGCATCCTTTAAGTGTTTGTTGGCCATCTGTATATCTTCTTTGGAGAAATGTCTATTTAGATCTTCTGCCCATTTTTGGATTGGGTTGTTTGTTTTTTTGGTGTCAGGGAGTGCTCTAATTTCATTCTTTTACATGTAGCTGTCCAGTTTTCCCAGAACCACTTATTGAAGAGGCTGTCTTTTCTCCACTGTATATCCTTGCCTCCTTTATCAAAGATAAGGTGACCATATTTTCATGGGTTTATCTCTGTGCTTTCTAACCTGTTCCATTGCTCTATATTTCTGTTTTGGTGCCAGTACCATACAGGGTCTTGATTACTGCAGCTTTGTAGTATAGTCTGAAGTCAGGGAGCCTGATTCCTCCATATCCGTTTTTCTTTCTCAAGACTGCTTTGTCTATTCGGGGTCTTTTGTGTTTCCATACAAATTGTGAAATTTTTTGTTCTAGTTCTGTGAAAAACGACACTGGTAGTTTGAGAGGGATTGCACTGAATCCTTAGATTCTTTTGGGTAGTACAATCATTTTCACAATGTTGACTCTTCCAATCCAAGAACATGGTATGTCTCTCCACCTGTTTGTATCATCTTTAATTTCTTTCATCAGTGTCTTATAGTGTTCTGCATACAGGTCTTTTGTCTCCTTAGGTAGGTTTATTCCTAGGTATTTTATTCTTTTTGTTGCAATGGTAAATGGGAGTGTTTCCTTAATTTCTCTTTCAGATTTTTCATCTTTAGTGTATAGGAATGCAAGAGATTTCATGCATTAATTTTGTATCCTACTACTTTTCCAAATTCTTTGATTAACTCTAGTAGCTTTCTGGTAGCATCTTTAGGATTCTCTATGTATAGTATCGCGTCAACTGCAAAAAGTGACAGCTTTAATTCTTCTTTTCCAGTTTGGATTCCTTTTACTTCTTTTTCTTCTCTGATTGCTGTGGCTAAAACTTCCAGAACTATGTTGAATAACAGTGGTGAGAGTGGGCATCCTTGTCTTGTTCCTGATCTTAGAGGGAATGGTTTTAGTTTTTCACCATTGAGAAAGATGTTGGATGGCATTTATTATGTTGAGGTAAGTTCCCTCTATGCCTACTTTCTAGAGGGTTTTTATCATAAATGGGTGCTGAATTTTGTCAAAAGCTTTTTCTGCATCCATTGAGATGATCATATGGTTTTTATCCTTCAGTTTGTTAATA
>NC_041233.1:119789955-119791396 GCF_002837175.3 Physeter macrocephalus | reverse complement strand
ATCCTTTTAATGTGCTGTTGGATTCTCTTTGCTAGTATTTTGTTGAGTATTTTTGCATCTATATTCATCAGTGATATTGGCCTGTAGTTTTCTTGTTTCGTGACATGTTTGTCTGGTTTTGGTGTCAGGGTGATGGTGGCCTCATAGAATGAGTTTGGGAGTGTTCCTTCCTCTACTGTATTTTGGAAGAGTTTGAGAAGGATAGGTGTTAGCTCTTCTCTAAATGTTTGATAGAAATCACCTGTGAAGCCATCTGGTCCTGGGCTTTTGTTTGTTCAAAGATTTTAAATCACAGTTTCAATTTCAGTGCTTGCGATTGATCTGTTTATATTTTCTCTTTTTTCCTTGTTCAGCATTGGAACCTTGTGCTTTTCTAAGAATTTGTCCAATTCTTCCAGGTTGTCCATTTTATTGGCCTAAAGTTGCTTGTAGTAAACTCTCATGATCCTCTGTATTTCTGCAGTGTCAGTTGTTACTTCTTTTTCATTTCTAATTCTATTGATTTGAGTCTTCTCCATTTTTTTCTTAATGAGTCTGGCTAATGGTTTATCAATTTTGTTTATCTTCTCAAAGAACCAGCTTTTAGTTTTATTGATCTTTGCTCTTGTTTCCTTCATTTCTTTTTCATTTATTTCTGATCTGATAGCTATTATTTCTTTCCTTCTGCTAACTTTGGGTGTTTTGTTCTTCTTTCTCTAAGTGCTTTAGGTGTAAGGTTAGGTTATTTATTTGAGATTTTTCTTGTTTCTTGAGGGAGGAGTGTATTGCCATGTACTTCCCTCTTAGAACTGCTTTTGCTGCATCCCATAGGCTTTGGATCTTCATGTTTTCATTGTCATTTGTTTCTAGGTATGTTCTGATTTCCTCTTTGATTTCTTCTGTGATCTCTTGGTGATTTAGTACTGTAGTGTTTAGCCTCCATATGTTTGTACTTTTTTTGTAGTTTTTACAGTTTTTTTTCCTGTAATTGATATCCAATCTGATAGCATTGTGGTCAGAAAAGATTCCTGTAATTGATATCTAGTCTCATAGCGTTGTGGTCGGAAAAGATACTTGATACGATTTCAATTTTCTTAAATTTACCAAGGCCTGATTTGTGACCCAAGATATGATCTATCCTGGAGAATGCTACATAAGCACTTGAGAAGAAAGTGTATTCTGGTGTTTTTGGATGAAATGTCCTATGAAAATCAGTTAAGTCCATCTTGTTTAATGTGTCATTTAAAGCTTGTGTTTCCTTACTTATTTTCATTTTGGATTATCTGTCCATTGGTGAAAGTGGGGTGTTAAAGTCCCCTACTATGATTGTGTTACTATTGATTTCCCCTTTTATGGTTGTTAGCATTTGCCTTATATATTGAGGTGTCTGCATGTTGGGTGCATAAATATTTACAATTGTTATATCTTCTTCCTGGATTGATCCCTTGATCATTATGTAGTG
>NC_041233.1:119753851-119789549 GCF_002837175.3 Physeter macrocephalus | reverse complement strand
GTTTTTATCTTGCTCCTTCATCTGCTGCATATTTCTCTGTCTTTTCATTTTGCTTAACTTACTGTGTTTGGGGTCTCCTTTTCGCAGGCTGCAGGTTCGTAGTTCCTGTTGTATTTGGTGTCTTCCCCCAGCGGGTAAGGTTGGTTCAGTGGGTTGTGTAGGTTTCCTGGTGGAGGGGACTGGTGCCTGCCTTCTGGTGGGTGCAGCTGGATCTCATCTTTCTGGTGGGCAGGGCTGGGTCCGGTGGTGTGTTTGGGGTGTCCATGAACTTAGTATGATTTTAGGTAGCCTCTCTGCTACTGGGTGGGGTTGTGTTCCTGTCTTGCTAGTTGTTTGGCATAGGGTGTCCAGCAGTGTAGCTTGCTGGCCATTGGGTGGAGCTGGGTCTTAGTGTTGAGATGGAGATCTCTAGGAGATCTCTCGATGATTGATATTACATTGGGCTGGGAGGTCTCTGGTGGTCCAATGTCCTGAACTCAGCTCTCCCACCTCAGAGGCTCAGGTCTGCCACCAGACCAGAGCACCAAGACTGGGAGGTCTCTGGTGGTCCAATGTCCTGAACTCAGCTCTCCCACCTCAGAGGCTCAGGTCTGCCACCAGGCCAGAGCACCAAGACCCTGTCAGCCACATGGCCAGGTACGTGGGGATTTTCTTGCCTTTTGGGAAGTCTGAGGTCTTCTGCCAGCATTCTGTAGGTGTTCTGTAGTTGTTCCACATGTAGATGTATTTCTGATGTATTTTTGGGCAGGAAGGTGATCTCCACGTCTTACTCCTCTGCCATCTTGAAAGTCTGGGCATCCATTTATGTGTTACCAAATACTTAAAATTCACGTGGTAACTTATTAATTTATAATATAATAACATTAAAAGAAAGGTATATAATATGTGTATTTCTATAAATCACTCTTCAGCGCTTCATGATCAAGAGGGAAGAGAAAGCATCAATCATTTGAATCTACATAGTTTTAGGGCTCATGATAACTAGTAGCTTCTATCTTTTTCACCTATACATGCCTTTGAACAGAAATAGTGATTATTTTTTTAACATGGTAAAGTTGACTTGAGTGTTACTTGTCTCTCCATTTCTATCCATCCTTTGAAAGGTAGTCAAGTGGGCATAAGTGAATAGAACAATGAAGAAGAATGAAATGTTTTAGATAAATCACAGCTTGAATAATTGAGGGTTGCTTACTAATCGATACAGAATCACAATATTTGGCCTCAAGTAAAGAAGAAAAAAGTCAGGCATAACCCATTTTCATTAGGATAATCTCTTTATAAAAATGCCAAAAGAGAGAGCTAGAAAATGCATTTAGAACTAGCTTGACTTCTGCTTTTCCTTCACAATATCTAATTATGCAAGTTAAAAACACCACAGTATGGGTCTTCTAGGTGATAGGTAACATTTAATGCCGTGGCTGGTGGCATCAGTCAGGCCTCAGTGGACATAACGCACAGTTTAAGGCCCAACCATATGAGGCTGCGGGATTCACTTTGGTTTCTTTAAAAGTAATGTTGTAGGGGTGTCAATCAGACGTTATCAGGAGGAAACTGAAAAAAGGCAATGATGCATAAATTTACCTAGCCTGAAATCCTTTCTTTTCAGGAAAAAAGCAAAAAAGAAAGAAAGAAAGAAAGAAAGAAAGAAAAGAAAAGTTGAGCTTTGCCTAACATTTGCATTGCGTTGGTGGTTTACTTTTATGGTACAATAAATATTTCATTTTAGCATACGTATGCATAGGAAAACAATGAGAAAAAAGTGACTGAAATCAAAACCCCTCATAACTGTGTGGGGCATGGAATGTAATCACCTTGCCTTCACACAAAAATAGGAATTTAGAATGTTTTTGGTTGTTGTCAGTGTGCATGTCAGACACATATTCAAATGATTTTCCTCCAAAACTGTTTTAAAAGATATTTAAATATTACGATATTTTGTGAAGAGATCAGGGAGCTAGCCTATTAAAAACTTTCTGTGGTTCAGTTTCACAGAGCAGAAATGCTTTTGTATTTAAAGCACTTGTCCAGCAGAATGTGTTCAATAAATGTAGAGCATCAAAGTAAATAAATGGTATTAGTTTAGACATTTCTAGAAGCCACATGACCGCTCAGGTGTGGGCTATCATATATAATATTTCAGCCTCAGATTATATACAGTGATATCAGTCCTTAAATCTGACACTTTCTACCCTCAAGTATGATTTTCTTATTTAGGTCGGGGGTTTCGTTACTGCCCCTGTAATCAAGGTGGTGCCACATTTGATACATCTTTCTTGAATGCATCTTTTGTATCTGCCACTTCCTGTCCACTTCTTTGATGATTATTAAAACTTAAGCTTTAATTCTGCT
Source organism: Physeter macrocephalus (assembly GCF_002837175.3). NCBI lineage: Eukaryota > Metazoa > Chordata > Mammalia > Artiodactyla > Physeteridae > Physeter > Physeter macrocephalus. The sequence goes on along the minus strand of NC_041233.1, from coordinate 119,787,200 downwards.
ACTGAGTTCATCTTTTGAAGCAATATCCATGCTCTGCCATAATTGTAGAGTAGAAAACATACAGTTTTCACCTTAGCAGTTAAAGGTCTCTACAAACCTGATTGAACCTCGTCTCTCACAATTGCTGTACAAAAACCTTTAATCCAGGCAATCCAATTCCAAACCCTTGCCTTTTGGGAAGTCTGAGGTCTTCTGCCAGCATTCTGTAGGTGTTCTGTAGTTGTTCCACATGTAGATGTATTTCTGATGTATTTTTGGGCAGGAAGGTGATCTCCACGTCTTACTCCTCTGCCATCTTGAAAGTCTGGGCATCCATTTATGTGTTACCAAATACTTAAAATTCACGTGGTAACTTATTAATTTATAATATAATAACATTAAAAGAAAGGTATATAATATGTGTATTTCTATAAATCACTCTTCAGCGCTTCATGATCAAGAGGGAAGAGAAAGCATCAATCATTTGAATCTACATAGTTTTAGGGCTCATGATAACTAGTAGCTTCTATCTTTTTCACCTATACATGCCTTTGAACAGAAATAGTGATTATTTTTTTAACATGGTAAAGTTGACTTGAGTGTTACTTGTCTCTCCATTTCTATCCATCCTTTGAAAGGTAGTCAAGTGGGCATAAGTGAATAGAACAATGAAGAAGAATGAAATGTTTTAGATAAATCACAGCTTGAATAATTGAGGGTTGCTTACTAATCGATACAGAATCACAATATTTGGCCTCAAGTAAAGAAGAAAAAAGTCAGGCATAACCCATTTTCATTAGGATAATCTCTTTATAAAAATGCCAAAAGAGAGAGCTAGAAAATGCATTTAGAACTAGCTTGACTTCTGCTTTTCCTTCACAATATCTAATTATGCAAGTTAAAAACACCACAGTATGGGTCTTCTAGGTGATAGGTAACATTTAATGCCGTGGCTGGTGGCATCAGTCAGGCCTCAGTGGACATAACGCACAGTTTAAGGCCCAACCATATGAGGCTGCGGGATTCACTTTGGTTTCTTTAAAAGTAATGTTGTAGGGGTGTCAATCAGACGTTATCAGGAGGAAACTGAAAAAAGGCAATGATGCATAAATTTACCTAGCCTGAAATCCTTTCTTTTCAGGAAAAAAGCAAAAAAGAAAGAAAGAAAGAAAGAAAGAAAGAAAGAAAGAAAGAAAGAAAGAAAGAAAGAAAGAAAGAAAGAAAGAAAGAAAGAAAGAAAGAAAGAAAGAAAGAAAGAAAGAAAGAAAGAAAGAAAGAAAGAAAGAAAGAAAGAAAGAAAGAAAGAAAGAAAGAAAGAAAGAAAGAAAGAAAGAAAGAAAGAAAGAAAGAAAGAAAGAAAGAAAGAAAGAAAGAAAGAAAGAAAGAAAGAAAGAAAGAAAGAAAGAAAGAAAGAAAGAAAGAAAGAAAGAAAGAAAGAAAGAAAAGAAAAGTTGAGCTTTGCCTAACATTTGCATTGCGTTGGTGGTTTACTTTTATGGTACAATAAATATTTCATTTTAGCATACGTATGCATAGGAAAACAATGAGAAAAAAGTGACTGAAATCAAAACCCCTCATAACTGTGTGGGGCATGGAATGTAATCACCTTGCCTTCACACAAAAATAGGAATTTAGAATGTTTTTGGTTGTTGTCAGTGTGCATGTCAGACACATATTCAAATGATTTTCCTCCAAAACTGTTTTAAAAGATATTTAAATATTACGATATTTTGTGAAGAGATCAGGGAGCTAGCCTATTAAAAACTTTCTGTGGTTCAGTTTCACAGAGCAGAAATGCTTTTGTATTTAAAGCACTTGTCCAGCAGAATGTGTTCAATAAATGTAGAGCATCAAAGTAAATAAATGGTATTAGTTTAGACATTTCTAGCAGCCACATGACCGCTCAGGTGTGGGCTATCATATATAATATTTCAGCCTCAGATTATATACAGTGATATCAGTCCTTAAATCTGACACTTTCTACCCTCAAGTATGATTTTCTTATTTAGGTCGGGGGTTTCGTTACTGCCCCTGTAATCAAGGTGGTGCCACATTTGATACATCTTTCTTGAATGCATCTTTTGTATCTGCCACTTCCTGTCCACTTCTTTGATGATTATTAAAACTTAAGCTTTAATTCTGCTACTGAGTTCATCTTTTGAAGCAATATCCATGCTCTGCCATAATTGTAGAGTAGAAAACATACAGTTTTCACCTTAGCAGTTAAAGGTCTCTACAAACCTGATTGAACCTCGTCTCTCACAATTGCTGTACAAAAACCTTTAATCCAGGCAATCCAATTCCAAACAACCTTTTCTCCTTCCTGTCCCTGGAACTTGCTTACACAATTCTCCCCACCTGAAATACTCTCCTCCTTTCCCTCTACCTAGCCAAATTCTCCACATTATTCAAAGCTCATCTTAAGCTCCAAATTCACTGAGAAATCATTTCCCATAACTCCAGCCTTGGCCATCTTCTTATCCTCAAAATGCAATAGCAAGTCTACGTATTATTCAATCAACACTTCATCAGTTATTCATTGCGCTTTACCATTAGGACTGGCTACATAATTGCAGGACTTAGTACACAAGGAAAACGGGGGAACTCTAACTCAAATCTAACTCAAACAGCAACAAAAGAACAATAAACCAAGCATGGGACCCTTCTAGGTGCATGGCCCCGTGAGACTGCATAGGTGGTGTACCCATGAGGGTGGCCCTGTGTGTCATGTTATATTGTCATTAGACATTTGAGATATATAACATGCATTAGCTTCCCTACCTGGATCATAAATTGTTTCCGGAAAGAGTCGGGTACTTTGTTATTTTCCATAGCACCAATCATTATATCAACATTATAACTCTACAGTAACTCGTTTATTGTATATTTAGATCATGCCTTGCTAATAAACATTATTACCATAGGTATTATAGTGAATCAAGCTTTGAAACACATCTTGTTGAATAAAATTTACTTCAATGGGAATTTCCTACCCTGTCCCTCACAAGAATGACAATTATGCAAGATGTACCCATAACACACTGTAATTAAGCAGTGATTATGCCATTTTACACTTTTTAAAATCTAAATATATTTGAAATACACCAATGAGTAAATTTAAGGTGTGAAACATGTTGAGTTGATACATTTCTATATTGTAATATGATTTTCATTGCAGGGGTAGTCAGCACCTCTATCGTATCACATCATTATCATTTCTTTTTTGTGCTTGGAATAATTAAGGTCTAGTCTCTTAGCAAGTCCGATGATGATAATAGAATATTGTTGTCTACGTTCACTCTACAGTGCATCAGATCTCTAGGACTAGTTCTAAGAGATTATGCCGCTTTAATTTTAAGGACATGTCAAAATCTTCTAGGCTTCATGTTATTTTTTGATGGTCTAACTTTTACTAGGTTCCAACACAATATGATGTGCCTTTAAAGGCTGATACTAGGTGTCTCACTTCAGTTACTTAAACTACAACCTACTTATCCACCAGTCACTTTAGCTTTTAGAGAGTGATAGGAAACACCAAGGGAAGACAAGAGGAAGCAGTAGGTGGTGGGGGGGGGAGCAGGAAGAACACTCTCAGTTGGTTGGAACCTTCTGAAGCTTCCAAAAGAGACCAGAGATGCCACATTCCCCTTGCCTCTTCTCTTCTCGAGCACTTTCCCAGTGGAGGATGGAAGTGAATGAAGGACGATTGGCAAAGCATAGGAGCTATTCTCACTGGACACTGTTCAACCTATGACACAATATGGTATCACTCTTAAAACTAATAAAAAAATAAATAGAACGACTTTCCCCCAAAGAGATTGACTGTTCATCTTCATTCAGCCTTTCAAAGTGCTTCACTTCAAGGTGACAGTGCTAAGCACGGCCCATAAATCCATCTCTGGCTTTTGCCTTTAGACAGTTATAGGATATGTTAGATTTCTTTGCTCTGAGCAGTGCTCTAGACTAACCCTTGTTAAAAGTATTACTGTAGATATTTCAGTACCTCCAACAAAAAATGTCATCTTTGAAGTTATTTTCCTGCAAAATTCAAACTACATTAATCTTACCTCCATAGGTATTTGAAGTTTGGGCTTCCCCGAGTTGAAACCATTTCTCATGATACTAAAATAAAAATCAAGCCCTGTAACTTAAATGCCTCAGTAGCAGTAGGAAACAGACCAAAAATAGCCTTAAAAATCACTTTTAAGCAGGGAAATGGCAATTGAGGAAGGAAAATCAAGGGGGAAATATCTACCTCCACATCAGAAATGATACAAGAGTGTCTAAGTAGAGTTCTTGGTAATTCATGAGAAAGTTTAATTGTATCATATATTCTTTAGATATTGCTGAATTATCAGCTGATTTTATTTTGCAAGTGTTTTGAAAAAGTTCCCTTTAGTATAATGACTTACAAAATGTTTCATTGTAGAAAAATTTGCATAAAACTCATTTTAGATTCCCTTTGGTAATCAGGCACAAGAACCCATCACGTATTGTCTGGATGACAGAGGAGCTACTTCTCGTGATTTGAAACGTTGAACTTGACTTGATGTTTTTTTCTCTATTTTGCTTCCGAGATGACCACACAGTTATGAAGCTTTATAATGACATTTTTTCCCCCACACGTTCAGGTATTCTAAAAGCTACCTTTCTCTTGAAAAAGCATTTTTATAATTATTTACCAAAAATGAGACACAGTAAAAATTTCTGCTCTGAATGCCATGAGAAATTGTAGGTAATCACGGGCGTTCAGAATGCAAGCTGCTCTTCTCGGGACATCAGACAATGAAATGTTAGATAAAGAGAGAGTTCTGAAAGTACAAGCATGTCGCTTTTATTGTAACAATGAAAACAGAAACAAAACAACCATTTTCATATGTATCGGGGGAAAACTGACTAGAAAGTCGACGCAGCAATTCAGGAATCGGCCTAGTGGAATTCAGTACAGACTAACTATACTCAGACGCTTTCCTGAATTCAGATCAATATGGAATATAAAAATTGAAGTAAAGTCAGAGTCAAACATGAAATTGAAATAACATAATAGATTTGAAAATTAAAGGAACATGAGATGGAATACAGTAAAATGTAAATTATGTTGTAACTTAACTAAATAGTAATAGTCGTTAATTTTACAAAGGAAATACCTGTATTAACAACTCTTTGGGGAAAAGGGAAGGGACAATAGAATTGTCCCTTCAGAATTTTGGTTTATAAACAGAAAACTGCCTTCCTTATGAGTTGGGCAACTGATTCTAACCTCTAATTCTTCAATAACTACATTTAACAAAGGCCAGTCCGGTAACTGCCCCCTTATGTCTTTACATCAGCTCCTAACCCATGGAAATATGCATAAGATATATACATATTTTCAAAATTTATACCAAAAGACTGCCATCAGGCCAGAGACATCCATATAGACAGGTGGCGGCAGGAGGTCCCGGCCATCCCTCCACAGAGCCAGCAGCCCACAGTATAATTTCCCTGGACACAGACAGTAAGCATCATGTTGCTCCGTTATCTTTTTCCACCCGTATCCTGATGAGTAATCCTGCCAGTTAACACACAAGAGGTGTGCAGTTATTCTAACGGGTTCTAGATATTTTAACCAGAAGCTTCTTTGCCATAAATATCTTGGCCATGAGCGCTTTCACCGCAAATATTTTTGCTGCCTAACTAATTGGCTGTAAGGCAATTTTGCCGTAAAAGATAAAATAACGGGTTGACAGTTTGGCTTTCTCAAGCTGACAGATGATAATGATTTGCCCCACGAGTTGGTTTCTTATTTTGAAGCACACTACATTGGAGGAAAAAGACACCGAGGGCCTCGAAGGTGCAGAGTGGAACCCACACTTCCCATAAAACTTCGGAATGCCCATCAATAGACGTGTGACAATGCGCCAAGAAACAACAGTGCAGAGGCTTTCACAACACAATGCAAAGCTCAGCTACAAACATGCATCCTAGTATTTGGAAACTGATACCTCTCTTAAAGAAGGAAGACATTTTAGTGAAAGAGAAAAAGTGCAATGCTAAACGAGGAGACAAATCAACCAGCAAAAACAACGTATGATACTATGAAGAAAAGACCTGGAAGACAGGTTCTTAGAAACAACTCACAAAATAAAATCTGAGGTCTGCAAAGTATTGCCATGAATCTATATACATTTTAAATGTATTCAAACATTTTGTATTTCACAATAAAAGACTTTTTAATTTCGCTATTTACTTTTTATGTTTTGCTATGTCCTTTTAAATGTCCCTCTTTTACTTTTTATTATTTTATCATTTACTGCAAAATTGCCTTACAGCCAATTAGTTATGTGGCAAAAATGTTTGCTGCAAAGATGTTTACAGCCCCAGGAGCTCACGGTGAAAATACTGAACGTGATTCTAACCCCAAATGGTGATCCATTTTGGTTTGTAGCCACATCTGAAGGCTTAAGGGCCCACTGGAAATGCCACCTCGAGCTCACTTGGGTAGAATATACTAGCTCCCATAGTATACAGTGTCTAGGCACTGTACTCGGTGCTTTTCCTCACAACAAATCTATGAAGTTTGAATCATTATCTCAGTCTTGCAGTGGAGGAAATTGAGGCCAAGCCTCTGGGAAATGGTAAAGTTACCATTTAAACATCAGTTTATTGACTTCAATGAGAAATAATGCTATATATAAGCGTTAGTATTCTGGTTCCACTATACTTGGTATAAGCTCATAGACTAGCCTATGGACTTGAAACCCATTTTTAACAAACTGTTCATGGAAAATAAAATGCAGCCTCCAAAACAAGTTGAAATTTATTTTCATAATCATTTTTTAGAATTTAAAAGCCATTGCCCAATGCATGGATGTGTAATATACAAAAGTTTTGTTTCCAAGTTAATTTCTGGAATGTGGATTGCAGGTAAATGCCATGGTCTCTTTTTCCCGTTTGTATATATATATTCATTTCACATTTTTTTTCTACTGTACTTCTGGCCAGGAAAATGAAGCTCCCATTTTCTGGGCTTTCAATTATACATCAATATCCCCACATGAGATGCTGAATTTTAAGAACCCAAGGATTTCCATATTGGTCAGATTCATGGTTCATTCAATCTAGTTAAAGAATTATCTCCCTGTTATGTGAAGCACCACTCTTGACCTGGCACTGCCTACCTTTCTTTCTCTCTTGGGAGTCTTCTATTTCCTACATTTTTTTTTTTGGTTAAAAAAAAAAAAAGAGAGTGGGAGGGTAGAGAAAGAGAAATCAAAATGCAGAGAAAGTAAAAGGACCAAGTTTGTGAAGACAGACAAAGGAACAATGAGAAAAGGTAAAAGAGGAGAATACTGAAGAAATGAGAAAAATGGATTGATCAAGTGTGGGGAAAAAATTACTATAGTCAATGACTTATTTTCTGCTTTCATTCATTCCAGAAATATTTCCTGGTTTTCCTCTCTTTAACCACTTTTCTTACAGATGACATGTATTTAAAGACAAAGATAAACCATCATTTTTCTAAAGAACTTTATACCTACAGTAGAAAACCTCAGGAAGGTTCTTAGACTTCCATTAATCCTGAGGGCATTTTTAAGTGTTTGCACGCTCATCGTTTTCTTCTACAGGCTTAGCAGTAACTAATAAGTCTTACACTATTTATCTAAGAAACATGCTGTCTTTGAAATCTCAAACACTGCACTGCATACACTACCCTCCTCAAGCCCTGAAGTTGGAGGCTTCTCATTAAAATGGAAGGTGATGGTAGCGTCTGTCGTTGGTGGGGAGATGTGGGTAGAGGAGGATGGTAAGGCGTAAGTTACTTATTGGTAAGAATTAAATCCTCAAACGCCATACTACTTAAACGCCACCCTCTTTTCTAGAGGATTCTACAGCATTTTAACCGGGAGCTTCATTTTTTTATGATTACCAGACTTCACTTGTTGCATTCCGCACAAATCTGTGATTCTATCCAAATCAATCCTCCTACTTCTTCTTCTGTAACTCGAAGACTATCCTGATGCTCTCTCCCATCATATTCCTTCCTGCTTTCTTCGGGTGGCCCTCTGTTGGCTTCTCTTCTAGCTTTGCCAGAGACATCATTTGCAACCCTCTTCTACTGTCAATTAAAAAAAAAAAAGGTGTGTATCTCTACTTTTCATCTTAAATTTCTATCTACCACGTGGGGTTCAATTATTTTGGTGAGCGGCACCAGCTCAGTGTCCGGAGAGATGCAAACGCCTCAATAGTTAAAGAGCAGTAAATGGTGTTTCTGGCTTCTGCCAAGATTTTAAAAAGCCAGGTTGAGGTTGAATTACACTCCTATCTGGCCAGGAATGCAGTTCTGGTCCTCGGATTCACTTTATCCGAAACAACTGCTCAAGCAATGCCTGTACGTGATGACTCATAATGCAAATGCAAAATGTGACCTTTATAAAATGGTCACCATATGGTCCATTTGCAAAGAAACACAATACAACAATCGAATGTGGTTCCGAAGCGCTTCACCTGCCCTTTCTCAACCAAGTAATGAAGACGGCTAAGTCGCAGGAATACTTCTGAAAACCCCTTTCTCTCCCATCCCATTTGATCCTGCAGTATCCTCCTCAATACCTTAAGAAATTCAACTCCCTGAGTAGTTCCCCCTTTCCTCTAGATTCTGCAATCTGAATGGCCCCCCAAGTGATGCAGCAAGTACCTCCTTAGGATAAGGAAGTAGAAAACACTGACGAAACAAGGATAGGTCCTCTTCTGCAAACAGAGAACAGCCAATCTAGGAAAAGGTTTCACTGGCACTCTGGTCCCATCATAGAAATCACTGCTAATTGTACTTGTAGTCTATAATACAGATACAAATGCAGACCAGATACATCCAAGATGTCCAGCAGCTGTGTTTTATCCCATTGTATATTGAGTTTTCCATTTTGTTACATGAAACAAAATACTTCTCCCCAAAATGTTGACTTTCAAACAACCTAGGTAACTGCAAGTTGATTTTTCCCTCAGCTATGGAAATGAAGCAGATTTACACTAGTTGCAATGCTAGGGTTGTTCACATATATTATGTTATTTTACTATATTGGCATATAGACTACTTGCATGTTCCCAAACAGGTTATCTGATTCAAAATAATACCACTAGTGTAGATGTCTTGGGAAGGTCTAGATCAATCACGCATTAAGTATATTAGTCTATTAAATTACGAGAAACTCCAAATACAAACATATCGAATCAGATCAATCAAATTTTAAATAAAATCTGTTCCTCACCAAAAAAAATGTGCTGATTTCAGTGCTCAAGTCATCACTTGACATTATTATGAAGAGAAAAAGTATACTTTCAATATAATCAGTTAGGAATTTTTTTTCCATATATAATAAGGACCAAACAATTTTTACATGCATATGATAAAAACAAAATTTAAAAAATAATATAAATATCCACTGAGCTCTGAACTTTGATGTAAGATTTCTTAATGATTTGAAATATTTTTCAATTTAACTATTTTAATCCAGTCATCTGCTGGTCAAGTGAATGATCTGCTTGCCATCATACAGCTTTAAAGAAATTCAAATATAAATGAATGAATCACGTAAACTGGGATCTGAGTGCACTATACACATAACTACAGCCAATATTGTCTATCAGTAGTGGGGGAGAATGAAAAATTTGACAGAATCAAACACGAATTTCCCTATGTGTCATTTTATGGGACCACTGTTGTGGGTGAAAAACCCATGGCAAATCCAGGAAATTCTTATTACGGAAGAAAAGGCAGTAAAAGCTTTTCTTAAATATGAGCGGTAAACGTGTGCTTTTAACAGACTCATGTTTGGCATTACTCATCCTTCCATAATGCACCTGAATATTTTCCTGCCCACCTCTGTAGCTGATTGAATTTTAAATAGAGATTGCTTAAAAATGCACAATTCATAATAAATCTTTGCAGTTATTTCCTTGAGAAATAAATATGAAATAAAGGTATGGTAAATCATAAACTATATATCAAATTTATTTTACTTTTAAGTTTACCAATAGAGTTGATTCACATTATAACTAGTCAGTTTGAAAGGGTCACTATGTTCATTTTGTACATGGAGACACTCAAGTGACTAGGTCTCCAACCCTAGGATGGTGTGAGAGACTGAAACCTACTATCAGCCAAAAGAAAAGAACTGGACGGTATCCCCGTGGTGCCCTGGGCTGTGGTGGCAATGATAGCTTTATGGTGACAGTGGTGGCCGAAGCAAGTTCCCCAGAACTTCCTGTGCCAGGCGTAAATAGTGAAGATCGCATTATTTGGTTTAAAGTGCACAAACCTTTCGATAAGATACAAACGATCCCACCCCCGGCCCCGCAAACTGATAATGAATGATTATCCTCCCCTCCGTGTGTAGAAATAATCAAGGACCAACCCTACAGTTTGAAATCCTAAGGTTAAGTTTGTGTTTGTAAAGTGCCTTGTGACCTGCTTCACACCCTATGGAAGTTCAATTAATAGTAACGGAGGGACTTCCCTGGTGGCGCAGTGGTTGAGAGTCCGCCTGCCGATGCAGGGGACACGGGTTCGAGCCCCGGTCCGGGAAGATCCCACGTGCCGCGGAGCGGCTAAGCCCGTGAGCCACAACTACTGAGCCTGCGCTCTAGAGCCCGCGAGCCACAACTACTGAGCCCACGTGCCTCACCTACTGAAGCCCGCGCGCCTAGAGCCCGCGCTCTGCAACAAAGAGAAGTCACCGCCATGAGAAGCCCGCGCACCACAATGAAGAGTAGTCCCCGCTCGCCGCAACTAAAGAAAGCTTGCACTCAGCAACGAAGACCCAACGCAGCCAATAAATAAATAAATTTTTTTTTTTTTTTTTTTTTTTTGCGGTACGCGGGTGGCTCACGGGCCCAGCCGCTCCGCGGCACGCGGGATCTTCCCGGACCGGGGCGCGAACCCGCGTCCCCTGCATCGGCAGGCGGATTCTCAACCACTGCGCCACCAGGGAAGCCCAATAAATATTTTTTAAAAAAATTAATGGATGTACTGAATATTTGCTGATGCTACTCTATGGGTATTTAGTGAACTGGCTACTTGGCCTGCTGATTTCCTCTCACACTTTTGATATTTAAATACAATCTTCAACCTGGTTTATGTTTGTAAAGTGAAATGTACTTAAATAAGCCCGAGTATGATGAGGTACTGAATTTTTTCCAAGTTTCCTTTGCATGCATAGTTTTCCTTCATTGATTCCATTAAAAAACAAAAACAAAAACAAAACAAAAAAAACCCCGGCAATTGTAAGCATAGCACTGTTCTGAAGTCCCCATAGTTTAAAAATTATTTTTTAAACTTTCTCTTACATGGTGACTGCTTTCCCTGTGGTAACCCCGATATTTGCAAGGCAAGGTCACTTTTAATGCCATAGAAGATGGAAGAAAACAAACAAAAAAACCCAAAAAACAAGGGGGCTTTTTTTGTCTTCACTGATTCCGCCAAACCGAGAGCAGACGTTGATGTTACAAGAGAGAAAGGATGTCACAGTCCCTTATTCCCAGCTCTGTCCTAGAAACAGCGAAAGAGAAACATTTTTTTTCCCACCATGTATACAAAATAGAATACAAAATATTAAAATATGTATATCCTTCAAGAGAGCAACATGATTGTTAACATTTGCTTTGAAAACAGCTTTCTGAAACATATGTAAAATACCACGAGTCAAAAAGAGCCTTAGAAACTGAATATACTTCTATAAAATTAATTAATCACTTTGAGGATTTAGCAGGAGGAAATGGCCATAAACATTTTATATGCTCAGCTGGTGGTAGAAGGAGGCTGAAATGACAATTTTGTTTAAAAAAATGGAAAGAAAGGGGAAGAGACTGAGATTTGGGATAAAGATATATATGTTTGGGACAAGCAGAAAGAACATTTTATATCTACATGTGGCCTACAGAGAAGAAGGAAAAGGTGAAAGATGAATGAGGAGGATTTATTTTTTTTGTTGCATTTTCTATCATCTATGTGAATTATTACCTAGATGCCTGATATGTCCTAAAAGGAAAACTGTGATGAATAAATAAACAGCTCTCGAAATCTTCAATAGGGTGCTTTACCTTGCAGGGAATATTATCATTGGCTTTTGATACAATTTCTGCTGCAGGGAAAGACTTTCAAAGCTCAGAACGCTGAAGCACTGCCTGATGCTCAAAGACCCCCTGCAGAGCGCGTCAAACTAAGAAATCTCTCTGAACTTGTCGAATTAAAAGTCATCTCCCTGTCTCTGCAACCCCTGCATGAGCGGGGAAGCTCTGTCCTCATTTTTTTCGGCCCCACCATGATAAACAAATGGAGCCTAGAGCATCTTTATTCTTTACAGCCATGCAATTAAAATTCTTTTAAAACATGTAATTGAAGGCAATGAATTTCAAAAGGAACTTCCAATTAACAATGAGGGTGAACAGTTGGAGTGGGCCGTATTCAATTGGGTTTCAAAGGTAAAAGCAAAACAGCTTGTTAAGAACCAGAGAAGTGTCCTTTTTCTATTTTTAATATTTTGATTGTACATCAAGAGTTTGTTCTAAACTTAAAACATCTCAGCAGGATTTATGGTTTCTGGAATGCCATAAGACTTAATTACTCTGACCGTAAGGAGGAGTACACTATTAAAATGTGAACAAAGCCATATGAGATCCCTGTTTGCTGCAGATCATTATTTATCTATTGCCACACAAATTAAAGAAGTTTAATTTGTGTCTGCCTTTTTAGGCACCACACTGCATATTCTCTTTCTTCCTCCTAAGGTGTGTTCATAGCACCAACACCATTGTGACAGTTTGGTACTTTGCCTGGTACGGAATTGATGGGTCATTACTCTTACAAACAAATGCAGTAGCAAAGAGTTCCCAAATCTTTTACTGATAAGCAAAAACGAGGAAAGCATTTTAAGTGCTTTCAGAAAACCAGAATGGGAGTGAATAACCAGTTTCAAGTGTCAAAGATAAAAAGTATTATTTTTAAAAAGGCTGAGAGTGTTCCATGAAATCTTTGGGGAAGAATCTCTAAGGAGCATGTGTTCCTTGGTCCATATCCTTCTAACAGAGTACTTATACCGGTCTTATTAATTGCCCTCTAGGGTCTGAAATATAATCTTTGATGGTAGGTGTGAGAAGGGGAGTACTGTTGAACAATCTGTCGTTACCCAGTGAATCAGGGATTGAAGGTGTGCGTGCGTGTGATTTTTTTAAAGCCTGCTTTGTGTGTAGGACTCATCCTCCTTCCCAAGTGAGGACTGTCGGTCAAGGCAATGGGGCAACACATGATTTAAGCCTGAGTATTTCACAGTACGTTGTTACCAGGAACAGAAATAACACATTCAGGTCAATGAACACATTGTGAAGCACCATTTTTAGTTACTTTGAATGCAAGGCGATGTTAAAGGAAGAAAACATTCAAATAGAGAGGAATGGGGCCTGGGAGAGATGTTATAAAAGGAGGCCGAAAAAGCGGTGGATCATCAGCATGGGGTCCCTGAAGTCACAGGAAGTTTGCGAACAAGAAGGAGCATGGATAGCGTGAGATACTGAAAAGCAGCTGATGAGAAGGAGACCAAGAAAAAGGTGGTGGAAACTACTGATTAGCAGCTTACCGCTTAAAGAGACAACATTTCACTGCAAGGGGTTAAAGAAAAACTGGTTTACAAAATGCAGACGATGAGGAAATTATACTCATTGGTTTGGTATTTCTTAGCAAAGCGAAGAACAATCGTTTGGTTGATAGAGAGGATGATGGAATCTAGTGGGAAGATTTTGCTTTTGATTCTGTTTTTAAACATATTCAAAATGGGAAGGAGATAAATGAGGACACCAGGTTGCAAAAGAAGAAAGTGGGTGCAGATGAAGGGCCTGGAGAGGGAGCCAATCGATTCAAGGACCCAGGGGGGTAGACCCAGGGACCCAAAGCTAGCTTTGTGAAGAGGGAAGGTGTCTGTTGGTTTCACGTTAGCCTAATGTGAAAACAGTACATTGAATCAGAAAGAATACACATAGCTGATCCGCTTCGTTGTACAGCAGAAACTAACACAACATTGTAAAGCAACTCTACCCCAGTAATAAAAAGAAAACATTGACTTGAGCAACTTCAGCGGTATCTCAAGTAAATTGTTCCATCAATGTGTCATAAATAAAATCGGTTTTAACTATACAATGAAATTTTGTTACTTTAATTGAGTTTTAAATAAAAACATTTGGTGAATTGGACCAAGGTAAATATTCAAGAGAAGCAAGGAGATTTTCTTAACACACCAAAAAAATACATACTGTCACATCATTCAAAGTCAATTATTGGCAGCAGTTGAAATATTCCAATAATAGAACATAAATAGTTAAAAATTTTCTTTCTTAGTGTTTGGGTTATTCCTTGTCCTTCATTTTATTTAAGCGTTTGTCTTTGTGACATGGAACTAAACGTTTAAAATGTTATGAAAAATTGTCTTTAACTAAAAAAATTTTCTTAGAGAATAAAGTGTTGTGAGTTTCTCTTTCATTTTACAGAATCCAAACATGTTCAAACCACAACACACTTATTTTTCTGCTTGGAAAAAATCAAGTAAGAAACATAATATCCAGATATCTATTGAAAGGAAGACTGTAATCTATTCAGAAGTCCTTGCTGATACACCACACATCTCAACCCATTTCAGAAGACTTCCCCAGAAGCTTTCCTCTAGACACGTGTGTTCTTCAATCAGAACAAAGAGGGATCTCATTTTCTGATATTGCAGTAAAATGTTAAGAGCAGCCCTCTAGGTTAAATTATGTGAAAATAGTTTCTTTGAAAATGATTCAGGGCGAATCAAGCAGAATTAGAATTGACTTGGATATCTGAGGCATAGTCCCAACATCCAGTGGATTATAAACAATTATCTCACTTGATTTTATTTACCTCCCTCCTCGGCCCCTTTTATTTTGTTTTATTTTATTTTTTTGACGTCTGGGTTTGGAACAAGTTTGATTAGAACAAGTGACCATTATGACAGGCTCTGCTATGCATCAAGGACGAGGAAGTAGCCATCACAGAAACGATTACAACATAGTCTATAGATTATTTTGCATTAAAGTTCTCCAATTATGTGCTTCAGTCATATTGCTGACCCAGAACCGCTTGTCATCTAAATGTGTTATTGTCTTTGTCAAGGTGTGTACGTATGCGGGAGCGGGGATGGTAGCTGGTCAAGCAAAGATGAACTGTTTCATTGCTATAGCAATAAGTTACTTTTTCTTAACAGTTTGACTCCCTCCAGAATGGAGTAGAAATTCCTATTATCTTCCATTTCAACAAAAAAGTATGAAGCAACTATAACCTACTAAAAGCTCTGTGAAGCACTGGAAATGCAAAGACGGTTTCTCTTCTTAAATAACTTACCATCTAGCCTTGGACTAATTTTCTCTCTATTTCCATTTTTATGTCTGGAGTTGTGCGGTGGACGTTCATCATTACTCTCGGGCACCTAGGCTTTGAACTACTTTCCACGTTTGAGAAGATTTCTATTTTACAATTTTGATGGAAGACACTCTCCACAGGAGCTTTTAAAAAGGTTACCTGCCCATGGCAGCCATGGGGGAGCGCCGCCACTCAGACCTCCATTCAAGAGAGATCCCGCTGCAAGATGCAGTGTAGCTACAAGTTTCCAGCTGCCGCGGCCAGGGGATTCACAGGGCGCTGACACTCAGGCCGTGCTTTCCCGGGGCTGCTCACACCTGAAGCCTGACCACCTGCCCAAGTGGAACACAATAGCCCGGTTCTTTCTACCCAACGGGGGATGCTTCAGAGGAGGGCCCTTCGCCCTGAAGCTCTCTATCAGCTTGGCCGGGACGGACTCCGAGCTACACCGTGGCCGGGGACCACTGCACCCAGGCCTCCTGCCTACAACTCTTCTTTCCCTTTGTAGGTGTCTGAATGCCCTCCCTGCTCACTCCTGCCTTCTCCCTCCTTTATTCTGCACAGACATTTTCCTCAATCAGTCCTTTGTACATGTAAGTCCATTCTGCCATCTGTTTCCTGGAAGACCCAAACTGATAGAATGCCAATCCTCCAACTTGTGCTTGATACACAGGATTTTTCTCCCGCAGAGAAGGTCAGTGCATTTCATCAGGTCGGACCTCCCCAAGACGTCTACAAACTGAAGTAGGGTCTAGCCTCACGTACTTCCTATGATATTATGAAGAGCCAAGATCAATACATCTGTTTCAAATGCAAATAGTTGGCTGTAGTCCAGGCAAAATATGCAGAGCCAAAATCAAACGCCAGTGCAGTCTCTGGAATGTTTCCTTGACTGAAATAGCCATCCTTTTTTCAGAAATGCAGGAAGGAAAAGTGTAAAAAATGCCAGTACTGTAAATCAAGGAATAACAAGTCGCTGCTCATGGAACTATTGCTTGTCCTTCATGTTACAGGTAGTTGAACTATTCTCTCATGTTACTCACTTGCTCGAATCTACTGGATTCCACGTGAAGAGAAGACAGAAACTGGAACGTTGAAAGACCCTTTTATTTCTCAACTTTGGCTACATGTTCGTGTTTACCCGGGAGCGTCAAATATCGATCTTTGTAGACGGGGTCATGAACATAATAACCACACCAGTCTACTAGTTTAATAGAGCAACAGTAGTTCACAAGTCTCACAGGTATTGTCTGGGCACTCGAAAGGTTAAATAAACAGCATTAATCTATACTCAAAATTCCCATAGCAAGTTTTTAAGGCAGTCTTCCATTTGTCTATCCATTTATGCATTTGTGGGCACCATATAAGCAGCAGACAATATAAGAACCAAGAGAACAGGTAATAGTCTTCAAGGTGAGCCTGTGGGTACGGGAGGGGCCAGATGAACCTGTGTCATAGGGTCTTGAATAGGAACTCTCTTAACGTCTGTTAAGAAATGGTTAGAATCAGCGTTCCAAAGAATGATGAGACATGATCACCGCACTAGGCAGCTCCTCCACTCGACTCCATGCACGCTGTATGTGCAGATATGTGGGTCAGAGTCCTGGGCCTCCTCCCGCATTTCGCAATTACTCTCTTGCCTGTTAGCCCCACAAGACTAGAGCGGCCCTACGGGATGGTTGGGGGTTCTGCACTCAAGAGGCCAGCTTCCTGATTGCAGGATTGTAGGTTTGGTCTGTGCTCTGCTCCAGCTAAATGGCCTGGATATTAAGGTCCCAACATGACTCTATTGACCAGTTCATCTACATGAGACCAAGCCCTCTGTGAACTTTAAAGACATGTGGCTTGTGGCTCTCCCACTCAGGGTATCGTGGCAGGTACGTAACGTTTAGCCAGAGGCAGTAACACTAGGTATACAGGACTGCCCGGTACTGCTTCCGAAATACTGTACACCTGCCGCCCCAACTTAATAACCTAGATTTCAGTGTCTAATGAAATCACCACTCTAACACTTCACTTTTTGTCTTACCAGTTCGAACGTAAAGGCCCCTTAATTCACATTTCTCAATGCCCTTCAGAGACTGGTGTACTCAGAGATTTAGATACAGGATTTCTTGGTGATCTTTGATATCTCGAGAATCTACTAGCAGGCCAACCCAAATCCCAGACCAGAAGGAAATAATTTGGACTCTTGAGACTTGTACACGTGGGTTTTTATGCCATATCACAATCGAGGAAAGGAAGTAAAACATAAAGGTGTGCCTTGGGCAATTGCTTTCTTGTTATCCAGGGCAAAGCTGTGGGAATGTAGGTATGGGGCTGCCTTTCCATCTTTCGCTGTGCTCCAAAAGTCAATCGGTTAGCCGTAAGGCCAGGAAGCGTCGTTGGGATTCTGGGACTCCATGGCCTTCACATAGCGCAGCATCAGGAGTCTGGGAATATCTCCCACTTGATTACCAACCATACAGGAAACAAAGCAAAACCAAACCACCCCCGGCTAAGGTAGCTTGTGTGGACAAGGTTTGGAGCACAGGGTAGCGGGCTCATTGGCTAGGTGCTGCGGGTACCATCAGGCCAGGTTATTGAATAGAGCATGGACTGTTTGAATCTACACCATGAATACACCTGCTGTACCCTCAGAAGACACACATGAGCTGCTTGAATACCGTCAGAACCCTGGTATCTGTTTCATACGGCTGATGGGAGGACTAAATGAGATAATATAAACCATGAACCTAGAACAACGTATACCCTGTGATCAGGACTGAGTGTCGGTGTTCTTCTTGATGGATTGTTGCCAAATTTATATCAGGGACATTCAAGGCTATTCCAAGGAAGCAGACAGATGTCAGTGGTTCTGAGCTGAGAGATCAGATTATAGAGGGAGGCAAAAACAGGAAAGCAGATAAGCAAAGGCGGACCGGAAGAGACCCTGTGAGGGTTTCTCTGCCCTTCATGTGGTTGAAGGGGAAGAGGGGAGGGAGTGAATTAGAAGTCGATTTGTGGAGCTAGGGTAATTCTAGAAAATTCATTCCCCAAGGACACATGAAGGTCAAATCAAATTTGCAAGGTGAGGGAAACCTACAGGCATTTCAGGGCAGTAGTGGTTCATACAGTCAAACGATTCTGAATTGTGGGGAAAGGTGGTGGGGTTTGAATCAAACACTAGTCAGTGGGTGGTGATCAGGGAAAGGGTCCAGGCTTCTAGAGACTGAGGTCTAGCAAGGGCTTGCAGTTTGTTAGAATACCAAGCAAGCAGGGCAGGGCCCTGCCTTATACCTAAAGCTTTTCTCTCTCCATGAATTCTTAGGATAATTAGAACTCGCAGTGTTTCACAGAGAGCCTCCTCTAATAAGTATTGGTTAAAAGAGACACACAGTTTTTCTTATGGAGCTGACCCAAATATCTTCTAATTGATTCTGTGTGTGTACATACATATGCAAATGAGTATGGGCATAATATCATGTTTTGATTTTAATGTCAAAATTCTGGTGATTATAGAACATAAGGCAGGAAATGTTATAGAAATGAATGTATCATAAGACACATTGTAGCAATAATATATATGGGATCAGAGAAACATAGGTTTGAATCCTATCATTTACTCCCTGAGTGAACTTAGAGAAGCTTATATCACTTCTCCAGAGTTTCTTCATCTGCGGTACAGAGATGATAACATCTACTTCATGGCTCGTTGGAAAGATAAATTAAAATAAGGTACGCAAATTACTCATCACAGTGCAGTAGTCTAGTGACTTTTCTTCTTAATCTTGGTTTTAGGACAATGTTCATAATCAATTAATTTATCCCCAAATTAAGGAATATTTACTATAGAATCCTGTTAGCCTTTCTACAGTATATGTGGATTCATCAGATATGGCGGAAATCATAAGGACTGCTATTAAGGTATTTCTGCTGGACCAGGGTCAACATACTGTGGCCCATGGGCCACATCCAGCCCGCCTCACACTTTGGAAATAAAGTTTTTCTGGAACACCCTTATATTCATTTGTTAACAGGTTTTCTATGGCTGCATTTGCACTACGCCGTAGAGTTGAGTGGTTATGAAAAATACAGTACGGCTAGCAAAGCCAAGAATATTTACAATCTTGCTCTTTACAGAAAAGTTTGCTGATCCCTCTTTTCGACTGTCAGTCCTAGATTTGCACAAAAATCCACTGGGGGACAAAAATGATAAAAATTTATAATACAAACTATATGGCATAAATGCAGTTTAAATAACACTGGATGGATAATCCATTAAAGAAAATAGTAAGCATTATATGAAAATGTATGATTTATCAGTTAAACATAATGTCATCCAAATATCAGGCTCAACACAACTATTGATAACAATATTTAGGGGTATGGCCTGCAATTTGATTCTCCAACTCATCATAATAACTCAATATTTCACTAGAAAATAATACTCTTGGAAAATTATAATTCAGAGGCAAAGAAATTCTGCAGCGTTACAAGGACACATTCCTCACTAGTGGTTATTTATTTTCAAAGCTGCTGTGCAAGTAGCGGTTGCAGCCCCATCAATATCAGCTTCAGGAACTCATGCAGGGAGTAGGATCCACGCTCGTGGTCAGTGGCAGCGGTCACAATTCCAGCAAAAGGAGCAGTAGCGGCCATGGCCTCGCCAGCGATGTCAGTGCAGGGCGTGGGCTCGTGGGCTCTGAGCAATGCCACTTGCTCTTTTCACTTTGCCAGCCTGGAGAATGAGGGGAGCTGCTTCCTGCAACTTCTCATCTCCAGCTAACACCACATCCCGCCTTTTCTCCCCTAGCTTCTCTAACAAACACTCTGAAACAACAAACATTGATTTCTCACAGTTCTGGAGGCTGAGAAATCCAAGATCTATGCACCAGCACATTTGGTGTCTGGTAAGAGCCTATTTCTTGGTTTGTAGACAGCTGTCTTCTCACTGTGTCCTCATATGGTGGAAGGGATGAGGTATGGGGTCTCTTTTATAACGTCACTAATCCCATTCACGAGGGCTCCACCTTCACGACCCAATCACCTCCCAAAGGACCCACTTACTTATAGCCTCACAATGAGGATCAGGTTTCAGCATATGAAATTGGGGTCGGGCAGACACAAACCTTCAGTCTGTAGCAGATACTAAATGTATGCTTTATTTTTCAAATAGTCTATAACTATGATAAATAATTTACAATACAATCAAAGTGAAACTATATTCCCACCAGGCTAACATATACTAAATCTTCTGTGTGTCATTCCATTGTTTTCCACGTACATAGTGACAAAGGGCGTGGCCTCTGGAGCCAAGCTGCCTTGTCTTTTTTTTAGTATGTGTGTATGTATGTATGTATGTATGGCTGCGTCAGGTCTTAGTTGCAGCCCGCAGGATCTTTCGTTGCGGCCCACAGGCTCTTAATTGTGGCGCACAGGCTGAGTTGCCCCACGGCCTGTGGGATCTTAGTTCCCCGACCGGGGATGGAACCCACACCCCGTGCATTGGAAGGTGGATTCTCAACTACTGGACCACCAGGGAAGTCCCAAGCTGCCTTGTCTTAAGCCCCAGTCCTCATCTGGCTAACTGGGCAACCGCCATATGCTTCTTTTTCTTATCTGTATAACGGGGGAAATAACAGCATCCATAGAGCTGCTGTGAAGGTTAAATGGGTTAAAGAAGCACAAAGTGCTAGCTGCTCCAGCTTTACTGTCATTGACATATTGTTTTTGCATAACTGCAACCCGCAGTATTGAATTTTATATCTACATGGTTTTTAAATTGACACATACCGACTTTAAATTACATAATATACATTAGTTTACTATAATTAGCACTATACTAAACATCTTCACATATTTCTACAACAGGTTTACCAAAGGATGATCAGAAACGATACCATCCTGAAATCACAAACCCCGAATAGGATTGCTGTAAAAATTTCAAAACTCAGTGAAACATGGTTCTGTTATGCTTTCAGACTTCTTTCATCAAATCTGCACTTCATTCAAAGCTATTAGGTTTAACGCAACTTGAGGACTTTATAAACATTCTGCATATTATCAATTCTGTTCACATCTGAGCCATTCTGAAGGGGGAAAAAACACTCCTGCTCCATTATTATAAATGTTAAAATGTATTACCTTTAAAATTGCAATTATCTGCCAGAAACGGTTTTTCACTACAATCAAGTCTAAGTATTATTGGGCAAAACAACTATGTAAACTATCTCTGGGGGGTTAAATAATGAGGGGCGACTCCTTGTCCCTTATTCACATCAGGCTTTTGAAGTGCTAAGCTGAAAAAAGAAAACAAAAAAACCAACAGATGAGCTCTACTTTCTAAAGGCAGAGATGAGAGGATGAGAAGGAACGGGTGACTGAAACCCCAGGTCTCCACGGAAGGCCTGGGCAAGCTAGTGATTCAGGGATCATTTTGACAGAACCGAATAAAATGCCCAGAATCCTTTGTAATCATGACTGAGAAAGGCAAGTTTTCTCTCCATTTTTTTTTTTTCCTAGCTGCATTCATACTGTAGTTTCTAAGGTTAGAGTTCAACCTAGCCGGCCAGAAGGTGAATGCCATGTTCTCACAAAGATCAGAAATTTGTTCTACGTGAACTTTTCTCTGTTTTGATGAGCTGATCAAGAGCATATATGGACACAGAAATGACTTCCTTGCTGAGTCCAATGTTACATCCCCTTAGCCTTTAGAAAACAGCCCCTCTGTTCACCTGCCATTAGCATTGCCACGAGACCACTGGAGATGTAAGTGGCCACTAGGAGAATCTTGCTTAGAACAGCTGAAATCACATCTCTGTGGCAATCAGGGTTATTAAACCGCTGTGAAGTCAAATGCCTCCGGTCCTGACCTGGTGTTTCGCATGGGAAACGAGTCAAAGTTGTTAAACCATTTGAATCCCAACATTCAAAATTATAGATACAGGGCTTCCCTGGTGGCGCAGGGGTTAAGAATCCGCCTGCCGATGCAGGGGACACAGGTTCGAGTCCTGGTCTGGGAGGATCCCACGTGCCGCGGAGCGGCTGGGCCCGTGCGCCACAACTACTGAGCCTGCACGTCTGGAGCCTGTGCTCCGCAACAGGAGAGGCTGCGATATTGAGAGGCCCGCGCACCGCGGTGAAGAGTGGCCCCCGCTCGCCGCAACTAGAGAAAGCCCTGGCGCAGAAACGAAGACCCAACACAGCAAAAATAAATAAATTAATTAATAAACTCCTACCCCCAACATCTTAAAAAAAAAAAATATATATAGATAGATAGATAGATACAGACTCACTCTACTTTGACTCCAATAAAGAGGCAGAATTCCATCATCCACATGACTTGCTTTTTGTGGGCAAATACTTTCTATTCCCTATAAGCCCCTAGGCTTTCCTTGGCATCAATGCTACCATTAATTCAGTCATTATTTTAGTGACTATACCCCTAGGATACCTGGGGTGCTGGAAACAGTATCAAACAGCATCACTAGGAGGTGCAATACCTGAATGCTTGGTGCCAGTCCTGCCCTGGGTAGCCTTGGATAAATCCTTCAGGCTGTCTGGATCTTTGTTCATC
Source organism: Physeter macrocephalus (assembly GCF_002837175.3). Lineage (NCBI taxonomy): Eukaryota > Metazoa > Chordata > Mammalia > Artiodactyla > Physeteridae > Physeter > Physeter macrocephalus. The sequence goes on along the minus strand of NC_041233.1, from coordinate 119,764,260 downwards.
TAAACATGAGAAATCCAGACCACCTGGCTTCAAATGTCTGTGCCATGTACAATATTTTATGAGTTTGTACAGAACATCTCTAACCATTTTATTCAGCAATTTCCCAACGTTTTCGTAATCCGTTTTCACCCATAAGGTTGCCTTAAGAGTTAAAGATATTACTGAATGAGGAATTAACAGAAGAGAGGAAATAGAGAACAGCTAAAGATTGTATTTAAAAGAAGTTGCAGCCCCACTTTAAACAAGCAAAGCTTAAATGACCAGTCAAGAAGATGGTGACCAAGCTTGCAATAGGAGAGATGAGGTAGACTCCAAGAGCAAAGGGATAGGAAAATCGCACTTTCATGGAACAGACAAGAGAAAGAATTTTAACTGGTGAGATCAAAGAATGAGAAGAAGACAATTTAAAGAGGGGGTGGTAAAATTTAAAAAGACAACCCAATGAGTAATGAAAATTATACTTCCAGATGGTACTTTTTTCAATTATATATAAGAAGCCTCACATTTGAAAAAGTCAAATGTAATGTAGTCACCAGAAGTAAGGGAAACAGAGGGCTGTTTGATTTTTATTTGCTCCTGAAAATATATCAAAGAAGATATATCAAATATATCAAAAAGGCAAAACACGAGGTGAGAATATTATTTCGTGCTTCCCTTCCTTAAGTGTCCCTGAGAAGGTTCTTATTATTGTTAAGCTACAAGTGAAATGCCATTTTACATATTACTTCTCCTTCTCCAGCATCTTCTGTAGAGAATCCAGGCACCAGTGAACACTGGTCTATCACAGAACTGGTCTCAACAGTGAATCTGCCCTAACATAATAATTTTTTATTTCTACTTCACCTCACATGAGACACAGTTTATAACAGTATTTGATGAACAACAGTACAAGCACTAGAAAATGACTTGTAAATAATACTGGAGAAGGGCTATAGGAAGATCAGCGTTCTACTGTCAATTGTTATTTAGTAATTATGCAGTCTGGCAAATCACTGTGACTCATTTTCATTATATGTAAAATCTGCAGTGCTTAATTCACGGACTTGCTGCTGCAATGAAGTGAGCTATTTATGCACAGCTCTAGATTAAAAATTAACTTTCAGCATGGCTGAAGGCTGATGGGAAGGAATCAAATCACCAGGGAGAAAGAAGCAGTGAAGACACAAAACCTAGAGGATCTGGGCACCACACTTGCGGTTCCTGATGAGGCTAGAAGGAATGACACTCAGAGTACAAGATGCAGTGACTCATTTTCTCTTGGCTGAAAGGTCTGGGGGAAGGAGACCAGAAGAGGTTCAGAGAAGTTAGTGGATTGGGTGGAAGGTCCTTTGTTTCCACCAGAAAATGACTCTAATTGTAGGAGGTCAGGCTGCTGGCTACATGTGAGAGGTGTAGTACTCGGAAGATACAGAGGAGGACTTGAAAGGGAGGTCCAGATTCATAGGCAGTTTTAATTAATGTCAATAAAATGCTTATTAAAGGAGACAAGAGTTTGGGGTATGTCTCCGAACACATCCCTCAATTCTTTCCTGGAATCTATCATTACTTTGTCACTTGAAGCTTGAAAAGCTCTCTCACACACATATGCATATACCTCTTCTTTTTAAGCATGAAATGAAAACAATTCTAATTGATTCCTGCTTATTATATAATGTTATGATTGAAGGAACTAACTGAGAAGTTTTCTTGCAATAAGAAGAAGGAAGTTCTGGAAATTTACGACTGTTAAAATTATACTCACAATCCTGTAAAACTAAGAGTATCAGGTTAGGAATTGCAGAGGGGATTCAAGAAGGCTCTGATTTGAGACCTGCCTCCCCTGCCTGGTAACAGTCTTCCTAGGGGAGGATTTCCAGGGAGCCAAGTCCTGGTGAGGCAGATGTGTGAGGGAACGGGATTCTTCAGCGTAGAGACCAGTATGAAATAATTCAAAGGGGTGAAACACGGAAGTGATGGAAAAGGATGCATTTAAAAACCGTCGAGAGCTGTGCACCACCTGGAGAATATAAGCAGAACCGTGCCTAACCACTGGAGGTCTGTTTGCATCTCTCTGGAACTCTTCTTTTTGAGAGGCAATAAATAGTCCTGCACACAGATTTCTTAATATATACCTTCTGAGGAATATTTACAACGGAGGGAAGTTTTCCTTGGTTATATTCAAGTCCCTGAATTGTGACAGTTTAAAAAAAGTAATAAACATGCTTATTCCAAAAAAAAAAAAAAAAAACACCTCTGAAAACAGAAATAAACCTGGTAATAACTTGGAAATGATTTCAAACCAGCCTTAAAAGGTAAAGATAATGCTCTTTCAGCTGTCACACAAATACTTCTTTGCCGTAGTCACATGTGAGTGGTGTCTACCTTTAAAATGTTTCTATTTTCAATATAAAATATAAACTTCAAACTGTTTTCCTAACACTCAGATTGGGTTGTATTAACCTATTACGGAGAGCATACACCAGTCAATATGGGAACAAAGTCTTCTCTGAATATATTTATTCCTCCAAAATTCTGAAGACATGAATATTAAATAAGATTAGAACTTTGAGAAAAACGCAAAGCAATCCCAACAGTCCAAGTGAATGTAAATAACGAATTAAAGCATCTTAGAAAATTGCTTTCTGCCTCAGTTAAATAGGAGAGGCCAGATACCTTTAACAATACGGAGGCGTCTTGAAATTTTTATCATCATTTCTCATTGTTCTTCTAAGCACAGATGGGAAACTTTTCTGAAAAGGCAATTTCTTATCTGAAATTATGGAACAAAAGTGATGACAAGAGTCAGGCCAGCTTGCTACTAACTTTCTGTTGCTCTGGTCTACAGCTAATTTCTCTGGGAAGAACACTTTTCTCTTGCTTTCTTACTGCGTCAATTCTGAGTATTTTGAGGGGCCAATTAGTGAAGAAGGGCCTGTTAACTTAGAGGAGAGAATTAATTGCTGGCAAATTACCGCCCGAATCTTTTAAGTTGATATAAATACCAAATGTTTAAGGAACAAACAGTTTGTACGGTGAGCAATAAACTTATGTTTTTTTGCCAAAAGCTGACAAAGTTAGGTGAAGAGAGGGGGGCATAGGTTTAGGGACAGATAGTTATTGACTAACCTCTTAAAGTTTTTATTTTTCATCCTTTTTCACCAAACATTTCTTGGAAGGGTGTTCACCAGATATTTAGAATATATGGCTCAATAGTTAGAGTGTCCAAATTGTTATTTAATACATAACCTATGCTATAATATAATTCAGGAGTTAGATATCTTGTGGATAGAAACATATTTAAAATAATAACAGAATTTGTTCAATACGGTATTATTTAAAAGCAATACATGTGCATTAATTACCTACAGAAAGGTTTAAGATTCTTCTGAATCTGTCACCCAAAGTCCTAATTTATACACATAAATGTCTAAATATATTTAGTAATGCTATAGGTAATAAACAACCTAGGCAGTACCGACATTTATTAAATAAATTCCTTTAAAAATAATCATGTCTTCAGCTAAAGTTGAACACAAAGTTGTTATTTATTAATATGGGAAAATATGAGATGATGTTTTTTAGGAAAAAAATAGGAAAATGATAATGATTTTTTTCCCTCCCACTACTTGGATCTTTTCACAATATCCCAAATTATAACCAGTTTTCTTTCTGTCTGTAGTGACTGGAAAATTCAGATCACTTTGGATCAAAGGAAGTTCATAAAGAGCTTCATAAACACATACTGAGTTCCTAATACCAAGGTCTGCTAGGTGCTGGGGTACAGAGGCAAAAGATACGGTTTCTGCTCTCAGTGGTAATAAGCCAGCTGGTAATAAACAACTGAAGTGTGTTATGTAAGAGCTGTAAGAGAGGAAAGTATAGAACCACGTCCAAGTAGGAGGAACGCCTTCTGCTTGGGGATGGAGGGAGAGGAATGGGTATGTGAAAGCCAAAGCCACACTGCCCTTGAAGGATGAAAAGGGCTTTGACAAGCGGACAGGGCAGTGAGGGTCCCAAACAGGAAAGCAGAACCTAGGTATACAGAATTAGTTAATACACATACGATTATTAGTAAGGTACCTGGACTATATCAGAAAGGAAAAAGCAGAAATCTCAAACAGGAGGATTCTCCGGCCACAAAGACATGAAGTCACGTACATCACACGCGTAACAAACTATATAAAAATGAAGAAGGTAAAAGGGGGGAGGAGACAGGGAAACTGAAGGAGCGTCTAGGAGATGGCATTCCCATTTCTGCATTCAACTTCAATCTTTAGAAATTTTCATGTCGAGTTACAAAACACAAATCAATATCAGACCAGAAGTAACCGAAGTGTAAATAAAATAAAGCACTCACTCAAAGCACTTCCACTGCAACAGATATAACTGCCTTCCCTTTCCATAATGTTTTCCAGTTCTTAATGATATATACACAATTTTTGGATGATTATATAAAAACATACAAACAATATATCCTTTCTCAGTTAAGGACAGACTGATCATATATCAGCCTTATGTCTGCCATATATTCCTGAAAATATTCTTTTAATCTGTGGATATGCTATAAAGGTTTTAAATATTTTTAGAGGTTGTACATTGTTTGAGTAGATTTGCCAAACTTTACTTGGAGTTTGCCTGTTTAAGTTAAAGGCAATATTTTGTTCTCATAAACAATGTGGCAATAAGCCTGCTTATGCATTTTCCCTTTTGAATTAGTTCCTTGTGAGTCCTTCTTGGAAGAGAATAGGTCAAAATATGTAAATATTTTAGTAGTTATTGATAAATATTTTTGTATTGTCTCTATAAACCATGCATGTTTAAGCATCTCTCTCCCAGCTAGTGTCCAAATTATTTTGAGGCAAGGGACCATGCTTTTTTATTCACGGAATCCAGGTCATAGACCATTGCTTGGCACACCAAAGAGAAGCACAATACTATTTGTTAAACTTTTTAACAAATAATACTTGTTAAAATATTTGTGTCTGATTGGTATTCGCCACCAACTATGTATTTAAGGATCAAAATTTGGATGTTAGCTGGTGTGTCATGAACCCACCTTGAAGATAACCTCTCTTAATTTACCAAGCAAGCTACGTGTAGCTAATGTGAAATTAAATCCTGGCCAACGAGTACTCTACAAGATTTCCAGGGAAGTTGCTTAAAGGATGATGACCTAGCTGGCAGATTACCATTCTGTCTTTCCTATAATCATCTTTCCTGATGCCTGGAATGTAGAGGTGTTAGCTAGAGCTCCAGCAGCCATTTTGGAAAAGGAGTTAACATTGAGGATAGAATCCAAGTACTAGGCTAACGAAACGAAAAATAGAAGGAGCCTAGATCCCTAATAACCATGGAGTTGCCACACCTTCCCTTGAATCCCTGTCTTAGGACTTATGTTACATAAAAAGAATAAACATCTACCTGACTTAAGCCTATCTTACTTCGAGAATTGGTTGCTAAACAACTGAACTAAATAGCTAATGATAAAATAATATCAAATGAACTAAATCACTGACAAAAATAATGTCAATGGAAAGGAGTATACCATTTGACCTCAACCTTGACTATATATATTTTTTAATTTTAGAATTTATTCATTGTATAAATTAGAAATGTCAACTCAGATTTTTAAATTTACATTTAATTTATTATTAGGAATGCTTATTTTACTAACTGTATTGAACATTTTTGTGAATTGACTATCCATCATTTGACAATGTACTTATTTGAATCAGAACTCTGTCATCTGTTTTTATGAACTTTTCATATGGGATACAAAATACAGTAAAACATAATCCATGCCACCACGTTAACTCTTCTCCTCTGTCTTTGTCTATATTTGAGCTATTTATTGCTTTTGTAACAAGGTACATTAGTATATAATGTATTACTAATTTTTCTTTGTAACTCTTCAGAGAAGATAAATTTATGACCCTACAGAGAATGACAAATATTCACATCTATTTATACTTGTTTCCCTAAAATTCGTTTTGAAATCCAAATCAACCTGAAATTGAATTTAGAGAATTGTGTCTTGGAATCAATTTTATTTACATTCAATTTTAAAGTGTCCTTGTATATTAAACATAGCAAATCACAGGAATGTGAATCCTGGTTCTAAATGATGCATTTCTTAACCACATTATATGTCAATTTCCTCACGTGCAAAACTGACAAAATTTTAAGGAAAAACCAGGGTTAGAAATATAAAGTGTTGGAGATTGGTTCAAGATGGCAGAGTAGAAGGACACGCGATCACTCCATCTTGGGAGAGCACCAGAATCACAACTAACTGCTGAACAGTCATCGACAGGAAGACACTGGAACTCACCAAAAAAGATACCCCACATCCGAAGATAAAGGATAAGCCGCATTGAGATGGTAGGAGGGGTGCAATCACCATAAAATCAAATCCCATAACTGCTGGGTAGCTGACTCACAAACTGAAGAACATTTATACCATAGAAGTCCAACCACTGGATGAAGGTTCTGAGCCCCACATCAGGCTTCCCAACCTGGGGGTCCAGCGACAGAGGAGGAATTCCTAGAGAATCAGACTTTGAAGGCTAGCGGGATTTGATTGCAGGACCTCGACAGGACTGGGGAAACAGAGACTCCACTCTTGGAGGGCACACACAAAGTAGTGTGCGCATCGGGACCCAGGGGAACGAGCAGAAACCCCATAGGAGACTGAACCAGACCTACCTGCTAGTGTTGGAGGGTCTCCTGCAGAGGCAGGGGGAGGGGGCTGTGGCTCACCGTGAGGACAAGGACACTGGCAGCAGAAGTTCTGGGAAGTACTCCTTGGCGTGAGAGCTCCCAGAGTCCGCCATTAGCCCCACCAAAGAGCCTGCAGGCTCCACTGCTGGTTTACCTCAGGCCAAACAACCAGCAGGGAGGGAACTCAGCCCCACCCATTCAGCAGAGAAGCAGATTAAAGTTTTACTGAACTCTGCTCACCAGAGCAACATGCAGCTCTACCCACCACCAGTCCTTCCCATCAGGAAGCTTGCACAAGCCTCTTAGATCGCCTCATCCACCAGTGGGCAGACAGCAGAAGCAAGAAGAACTACAGTCCCGCAGCCTGTGGAATGAAAACCACATTCACAGAAAGACAGACAAAATGAAAAGGCAGAGGGCTATGTACCAGATGAAGGAACAAGATAAAACCCCAGAAAAACAACTAAATGAAGTGGAGATAGGCAACCCTCCAGAAAAAGAATTCAGAATAATGATAGTGAAGATGATCCAGGACCTTGGAAAAAGAATGGAGGCAAAGATCGAGAAGATGCAAGAAATGTTTAACAAAGATCTAGAAGAGTTAAAGAACAAACAAACAAAGATGACAATACAATAACTGAAATGAAAACTACACTAGAAGGAATCAATAGCAGAATCACTGATGCAGAAGAATGAATAAGTGACCTGGAAGACAGAATGATGGAATTCATTGCTGTGGAACAGAATAAAGAAAAGAGAATGAAAAGAAATGATGACAGCCTAAGAGACCTCTGGGACAACATTAAATGCAACAACATTTGCATTATAGGGCTCCCAGAAGGAGAAGGGAGAGAGAAAGGACCCAAGAAAATATTTGAAGAGATTATAGATGAAAACCTCCCTAACATGGGAAAGGAAATAGCCACCCAAGTCCAGGAAGTGCAGAGAGTCCCAGGCAAGATAAACCCAAGGAGAAACACGCCTAGACACACAGTAATCAAATTTGCAAAAATCAAAGATAAAGAAAAATTATTAAAAGCAACAAGGGAAAAACGACATGCAACATACAAGGGAAGTCCCATAAGGTTAACAGCTGATTTCTCAGCAGAAACTCTACAAGCCAGAAGGGAGTGGCATGTTATATTTAAAGTGATGAAAGGGAAATACCTACAGCCAACATTACTCTACCCTGCAAGGATCTCATTCAGATCTGACGGAGAAATCAAAAGCTTTACAGACAAGCAAAAGCTAAGAGAATTCAGCGCCACCAAACCAGCTCTACAACAAATGCTAAAATGGAAATCAAAAGAAAGCTGGAGTAGCAATCCTCATATATCAGATAAAATAGACTTTAAAATAAAGAATGTTACAAGAGACAGGGAAGGACACTATATAATGATCTAGGGATCAATGCAAGAAGAAGATATAACAATTATAAATATATATGCACCCAACATAGGAGCACCTCAATACATAAGGCAAACACTAACAGCTATAAAAGAGGAAATCGACAGTAACACAATAATAGTGGGGGACTTTAACACCTCACTTACACCGATGGACACGTCATCCAGACAGAAAATTAACTGGGAAACACAAGCTTTAAAGGACACAATAGACCAGATAGATTTAATTGATATTTACAGGACATTCCATATCAAAAACAGCAGATTACACTTTCTTCGCAAGTGCACACGAAACATTCTCCAGGATAGATCACATCTTGGGTCACAAATCAAGCTCAGTAAATTTAAGAAAACTGAAATCCTATCAAGCATCTTTTCTGACTACAACGCTATGAGATTAGCAATAAATTACAGAGAAAAAAACGTAAAAAACACAAACACATGGAGGCTAAACAGTATTTTACTAAATCACCAAGAGATCACTGAAGAAATCAAAGAGGAAATCAAAAAACACCTAGAGGAAAGTGACAACAAAAACACGACGATCCAAAACCCATGGGATGAAGCAAAAGCAGTTCTAAGAGGGAAGTTTACAGCAACACAATCCTACCTCAAGAAACAAGAAAAACCTCAAATAAACAATCTAACCTTACACCTAGAGGAACTAGAGAAAGAAGAACAAACAAAACCCAAAGTAGGTAGAAGGAAAGAAATCATAAAGATAAGAGCAGAAATAAATGAAATAGAAACAAAGACAATTATAGCAAAGAGCAATTAAACTAAAAGCTGGTTATTTTAGAAGATAAAAAAAAATTGATAAACTTTCAGCCAGACTCATCAAGAAAAAGAGGAGGAGGACTCAAATCAATAGAATTAGAAATGAAAAAGGAGAAGTGATTATGGATACCACAGAAATACAAAGCATCATAAACGACTACTACAAGCAACTCTATGCCGATAAAATGGACAACCGGGAAGAAATGGACAAATTCTTAGAAAGGTAAAACCTTCTAAGACTGAACCAGAAAGAAACAGAAAATATGAACAGACCAATCACAAGTAATGAAATTGAAAGTGTAATTAAAAATCTTCCAACAAACAGAAGTCCAGGACCACATGACTTCACAGGTGAATTCTATCAAACATTTAGAGAAGAGGTAACACCCAACCTTCTCAAATTCTTCCAAAAACCCCAGAGGAAGGAACACTGCCAAACTCATTCTATGAGGCCACCATCACCCTGATACCAAAACCAGATAAAGATATCACAAAAAAAGAAAATTACAGACCAATATCACTGATGAATAAAGATGCAAAAATCCTCAACAAAATACCAGCAAACAAAATTCAACAACACAGTAAAAGGATCATACACCATGATCAAGTGGGATTTATCCCAAGGATGCAAGGATTTTTCCATATACACAAATCAATGTGATACACCATATTAACAAATTGAAGAATGAAAACCCTATGATCATCTCGATAGATGCAGAAAAAGTTTTTGACAAAATTCAACACCTACTTATGATAAAAACTCTCCAGAAAGTGGGCTCAGAGGGAACCTACCTTAAAATAATGAAGGCCATATATGACAAACCCACAGCCAACATCATTCCCAATGGTGAAAAACTGAAAGCATTTCCTCTAAGATGAGGAACAAGACAAGGATGTCCAATCTAGCCACAATTACTCAACATAGTTTTGGAAGTCCTAGCCACGGCAATCAGAGAAGGGAAAGAAATAAAAGGAATACAAATTGGAAAAGAAGAAGTAAAACTGTCGTGTTTGCAGATGACATGATACTATACATAGAGAATCCTAAAGATGCCACCAGAAAACTACGAAAACTGTAAGACACTGATGAAAGAAATCAAAGATGACATAAACAGATGGAGAGATATACCATGTTCTTGGATTGGAAGAATCAATATTGTGAAAATGACTATACTACCCACAGCAATCCACAGATTCAATGCAATCCCTATCAAATTACCAACGGCATTTTTTACAGAACTAGAACAAAAAACCTTAAAACTTGTATGGAGACACAAAAGACCCCAAATAGCCAAAGCAATCTTGAGGGAAAAGAAACGGAGCTGGAGGAATCAAACGCCCTGACTTCAGACTATACAACAAAGCTACAGTCATCAAGACAATATGGTACTGGCACAAAAACAGAAATATAGATCAACGGAACAGGATAGAAAGCCCAGAGATAAACCCACACACCTATGGTCAACTAATCTATGACAAAGGAGGCAAAGATATACAATGGAGAAAAGACAGTCTCTTCAATAAGTG